>NC_051154.1:311994512-312033840 GCF_013339745.2 Dermacentor silvarum
GGCTGTCGGCTTAGATCCGCCACATCTATAGTGGAAAGTGATCACCTGACGGCAACTGACCAATCGGCGGCATGGCGGACTAAGAGAAAAGGGCCTGCGGTACTTCCCAGGTTCCAGTGACCTTAATTGGGACGTACACGCTAGAGCTTTCTCGTCTCCTGTTTGCAGCTAAGGTTGCAACTAAGGCTCGCTCTATCGTCACGTTGAACGTTTTAATTCCCCGGTGGTGCAATTGGCGATAGACGCCATCAAATCCGAGACTGTTTGGCGCAGTTAGGCGCAATTTTCGTCGATTGTATCAGGATGGCGTCAGGATGGCGGAGTAAATCCAATTGGCGCAATTTTCCGCAGTTGGCGCAGGAGTGGAATCACTGTGGCTAATACATCAAAACAAAAGGCCACCATGACTTTGAGAGTATTCTAGGGTTGAAACATTTTTTTGGCATTAGGGAAAGATAAACTGAGCAACTAAATGGCTGCTTTGCTATCTACAACATGGAAGCCATGCAGGAAAAGTAATACAACACTATTCTGACTGTATTTACCATATTTTTCGAATATAAGTTGCATTCTTTTTTCAAAATTTTCGTCAGTGCATCTTGTGCAAAGGTGTGACTTTAGTATGTTTTACACTGTTTGCACTTCCCCGGCAGATAAGTCACAGTCCCGACCTAAATTGCATTGATTCCTTGTATTATGTTTCCATTTGGTACGTCACCATTCTGTAATGTTCCTGCATCTTACGTCGCATTTGAACACAGTAGTCACATAAATTAGCCATTCAAAGGGAAATTGCTCTCACACATTGCAACAACCGATCGAAGTTTTCAATATGTGACCGAAGTTGCAGTAACCAAGCACTGCCAGCACCGGAAGAAAACGTGCACAGAGGATTTGGCAAAGCACCTGAAAACGTGCACCGGTTAAAATTACGGGAATCACGCCAAATCTGCCGAGCGCAGGGTTACACTTACTTCGGGGCCTGCAAATGTCTTATTTGCATTGCATAATCGCCCATTCTCTGTCAGCTTAAAGCAATAGAGCCATGTCACGTGGTGAAGAATATGCAAAATATTGCAGTAAAGCATATCAAGAGCGGAAAGGGGTCACTGTCATGGAACATTGCATGTGTCCTTTAATAATACATGCATGCACGCACCACGTCCCTGGTCACAGTACAAGCACCAAAACGCCTAATATCTTCACTGGAAGCCAATCAGAGCTGTTTCTGATGTTCTTGTGATTTGCGCCGTTCCTCACTGCTACCATTTCTTTTCCTCAATGCCTCGAAAAACATAACAGAGTTCTACTATACATGCATGAAACCGTGCACACTAGCACGTCCAAAATGAGCATTCTTTTTCTCCCCGAGCAACCCCCCCCCCCCCCCCTCCCTGAAGAAGCAATGCCGGCAACGTGCCTACATCTAAATTACTCGGAGGCCTAAGATGGTGACCCAGCGATGCTGCTGCCCAAAGTAATTAAAATTTTATGGCGTCTTAGGACGACTGTGGTTGAAGTTTTTTCGGCAAAATATGGCATTGCATCTTGTAAAAGCTTTGTTTATGGAAATTTAGCACCCTGAAATGGTTAAATACAGCATTTTGCGATGAGTGTACAAACATGCATAAATGCATTTCTTCATGCCGACTGAGTTGTAATAGGCGCGCGTGTCTCGTACACCAATGTGACTTATATAAACAATTTTTCCCTGGAAAACTCGTGAAAAGTGGGGGTGGCAACTTTACCAAGGTGCAATGATAGTACTGAAAATATGGTAATTTCACTTCAAATGGTCCTCAGTTTAGCCCTGATAAACAAACAAATGTTATTCAATCTTGAAATACAAGAAGCCGACATGCATTGGAATGCATCAGCATTGTTGCTGATGCAGCTATCGATTTATGTTAGGAGTGTGCGAATATTAGAAAAGTTCAAATTTATCGAATATTACATTTTTAATATTCGTATTCGATTAAAAAAATAGATATCTGAAAATGTACGACTATCATATCCAACCAAATATTGAATCAAAAAAATATATTGCTCACTGTGCGGGAGCAAACCCAGTTCTTAGCATTGTTTACATCTAATCTAAGAACATAGGAGCGATTGTGTGCTGAATTTGTGATGATTCGTGCTGCCAGTGAAATTGCGCCTGTAAAGCACTTAGCCACTAGACAACTAAACTTTGCAGGAAAGCCAGCCTCTCAATAGCAAGGGGCACGGGTTTGCGGAGAGCGAGGGTACACTTTTTACAGCGAAGCTGTTTAAGGCTATGGTTCCGTGGATCTCCGTGTGCGTAAGCAAGAACTTGGGTTCCGCGCGAACGCGCTCATGCCAATGCTCGCGCGTTTGTCGTCTTCTTCCACAGCGGACTTGTCGGCGTCCCTCGGATATGCATTTTGAGTACATTAGTTATCAATAGGCACCATTTTCAAAATGAGTAACCTTGCGGGTAGATAATAAAGGTTCTCAAAGCTATGCCGCGTTGGCCATGTCTACGTTCGTACTGCCCTCTCTTTTGGCATTCCAAGTACTTGTGTATCCTTGTGCTCTCCTGTAGTAGCGGTGCTGTCGAAACGTCACACGTGCCTAGTTTCCTCCGGCTCCTCGTGAAGGCGGTCCATCGTCCACGCGAATGTATAAAAAAACCAGAAAGACAAGTTACCATTCTCCATATTGAATTTTTCTCTTCTGTCATCGTAATGGGGAGGCTGCGTATAGTCCGGACTCCCGAGGAGCAACGTGCCTATGTGCTTAACAGCTTCACGGGTCATCAGCTTCATAGAGTGAAATGGCTCACTTTTTTGCTTTTTTGATTTTGCAGCGCCACCCCCAATTCTGAGCTTACTGCTTGACAGCAAGTACGATCAGTGACGACTGGCACAGGATCAAAAGCCTCTCAGTTCACGGGCATTGATGCAGTATAATAAGGCACAGGCTGGCGAGCCTAGCTAGGGGAAATACCTAAATTCTCCAAGTAACAAGCCAAATACAATGTTTTAGTATAACGGCTTACTAGTCTAGTTTTTAACATTGACAATGTAATTGCAATGTTGATGATTATTGTGGTTTATTGGCGCAAGGGCCAGATGTGGCCAAAGAGCGCCAAGACGATGGTAATGGCTTGTGGTGCATGAATAGTGAATATATGAACATTAGATGTGGCATGGCTGTAAAGGGGCCTAAAAATAGTTGCTGTAAAGTGCGTAAAATCTATACGTAATAAAATTATGGCAATGACTAATTATGTATACTATGGACATGAACAATGCATTGCGAAAGAATGATATGACTTACAAAATATTACAGATGCAGAATTGGCCAGAAGCACAAGTACCTAAACAGAGCCCTGAAACACAGGGCCTTGATGGCATGTGCTATAAAAAACTATCAAAGCAACATCTTCTGGAGAGAGGATGCGCTACGAAACTTATTGGGCTAATAACATGTAGCACAACTCGTTCACGAATGCGAGGACTGCGTTGGTGTTAAAAAGTGGTTCTACTGAGAAACATAGCGGGATGGAGAGGGACACAATAGCGATATGCTAGCGGAAAATGTTTCTCTTTTGGCTTCCCGACACTCCAGGAGGACATGCAGGACGGTGAGCCTCTCGCCACATCTACCACAGGTTGGAGGATCATACCATTCAAAAGAAAATTGTGAGTACCATATGTGTGTCCTATTCTGAGACGCCAGAATAGGACATCAGTTCGTCGTGTTTAGTTGTACAGGGCCAGAAACCTAACTGTGGCTTAATCAAGTGGAGCTTATTATTGTGTTCGGCATCCCACAAGCGTTGCCAGTGGCTTCGCAGTTTGTTTCGTAGGAAAGGCTTAAGATCTGTAGCAGGGGCAGCAGCGGGAAGACCAATCCCTTGCGATGCTATTGATTTGGCGATTTTGTCAGCAAGCACATTAGCCTCGATTCCTCTATGGCCAGGAACCCAGCATATTATTACATGTCTATGAGATAAGTAAATGTTACACAAGAGTGAGTAAAGCTCAATAAAAACAGGATTTTTATGCTTTTGTAAAGATGTTAGCGCTTTACAAGACTTAATGAATCTGTGAATATTATTGCTTTTTCTAGTTTTAATTTCTTTATATGTTTCACCGCAGACAGTACTGCGTAGGCCTCTGCTATGAAGATGCTTGTTAGGGGTTGCAATACGTCAGATTTGGAAAAAGAGGAGCCAACAGCTTGTTAGGGGTTGCAATAAGTCAGATTTAGAAAAAGAGGGCCAACAGCCGCGTAAGTTAGGCCAGCACGGGACTTGGAAGCGTCGTGTAGAATTCTGAGCATGAGTACTTCGATTTAAGTCGTGGAAATGGATTGCAATTTCAAAACTCGGGAGCATGCTTTGTGACCTCTACAAAGGATAAATCACATTCTATCACCTGCCACTCCCAGGGCGATGACAGCTTAGCTGGAGGCATTAGGCGATTTTCTAGAAGTGGGACATCCATCTGTTCGTTAAGTTCTCTTACACGCAGTGACAAAGGTCGCCTCATAGAGGGTCGATTATAGAAAAACATTCCACACTTCAAATCATTAACTGTTATAGAACAAGGATGTTCCAATCGGAGTGCACTTTGGAAAATAGGTGAAGCTGATGTATGTTATCTGGAGATGGAATGACCACTCATTTGATTCTACGTATAAACTTTCGACGGGGCTTGTTCTGAATGCGCCAGTGGCCAGGCGGATACCTAGATGGTGGACAGGATCTAGCATTTTTAGCGCGCTCAGGCGGCAGAGTGGATATGCTACACCACCATGGTCCAATCGTGACCGAATGAGGCTCTTATGAAGATTCATTGAACACTTCCTGTCACTGTCCCAGGATGTGCGAGATAAAATTTTCAGTAAGTTCATTGTGTTTAGGCATTTCGCCTTGAGGTGTTTTATGTGGTGGATGAAAGTAATCTTAGAGTCAAGTATGATGCCTAAAAACTTGTGTTCGTTGTTCATAGGTAATTGTTTTCCATGCATTTCGATAGTGGGATCTGCAACGAGACTTTCTTCCTGGTGAAAAGAAAACGAACTCTTGTGGGGGTTACTTTGAACCCGTGTAATTGAAATGTCCAACATCACAAATTAACCCGCTTGATAATACAGTCGCCAACCGATTTTCTGGACTTCGCTGTGTGGGGATGCGTGACTCTCGCGCATCCCCTGATGTTTCCCCGCATGGCTCCAGTCTCCTGTAAACTGGCTTCGCGCGTAGCTTTACAGCGGTGGAGTTGCGGCGCATTGTGAGACATGGCACGAGTGTCTCGCTGCTAACGCCATCTAACGGCGGTTACTAGGGCGCAAAAGGAAGAAGACTCTTGGACGTGGGATCGGTTAGCGATGTGGACGTTCCGCGCGTGCGCTGATCCATGCTTCACGAGACCAGGAGCAGGACACCGGTATGGACGAACACTGATCATTTGAACACGCCACCGTTCGCATAACCGTACATGTGAACGACTCGGCGATGGTGTCATAGCATGGGGCGAACATATTCGCTCGCTATCCGGTCGCGGTGAGTCGGACTTAAGGATTTGTCGCGCGCTCATGTGATGTTCTATCTGTAGTATTTCGGCTAGCATGCATTAGTGTATGAAAAGTGCAATAAACGCCCCTTTGACTGTTTGCACTACTGTGTTGTCGTTCCTTTGTCCAAGAGCACGTGTGAGACCCACACCTGGCTGCCCAAAGTGGACCTCTTGGGGCATCGGACGATAATTTTCACAGTTTTGCTCGGTTCGAAACAACCTTTGTTTCAACCGAAGCGTAGTCCTAGCGTGCATTTGATCCCTAGCGTTGGCAGCGTGCTTTCTTGAGCGAGGCGACAGTTGCTGGAGTTTGATCTTTGAACTGCTAAGGCTTTTTGTAAGTGTTTAGAAGTACACTCATCGGTATGAGAGCCACGTGGTCTGCATCCTGGCGAGAGCGAGGCCTAGCGCCCGTAGAGCATTGGCAAGCCTGAAGTGAGTGAGTACGGAAGCCTCGTGGGTGGTCCGAATTTCTTATGTAAATAGCTTTTTTTATCTCTTGACTTCGTAAGCCACCCGGTTCCCAGAGTCGGGCTCTGGGAACCGGGGCCGCGGGCCACGGGTGCCGCTACAGGCGTCTTGTATTGCGGCCTGGCACCGGACGCTCCGACACCATGTTGTGACCACCGGAGAGCTCGCTGACGAAGACATCGTTGCCGATCTGGCTAGGGATCTTGCCGGCGAGAGTTAACTGGGAGGACCCAACCAGTTCTGACCTGCCCACGTGTCCGATGCACTCATGCACTGAGGGCATTGTTCGCCGCCACTGCGCGTCCATAGAAGGCTGTGGGCTCCGCTTTTCCGAGTCACTCGACATGTTCATTTATTCATCATTCATTTTATTCGGCATTATGGTACATTATAGCATGTACAAAATGCTGGGGGCACAGACTAAAAGCCAAAAAAAAGGCTTGACGGGTCTGTACCCGATAATTGAAAACTGTATGCTCAACAATGCTTTAAAAATGAAAAAGCAGAAGAAGATCGGCGACTATTTCTCGCGTAATATGCCCGTCACACATGTATTAGGAAATAAAGAACACTTTTTTAATGAGGTGCGTTTGGTACATTTTCTAATTCTTTAAATGCTCATATCGAATTACTCGATATATCGAACTAATTCCAGTTTTTTTGTGAGTTCGATATATGCGGGTTTGACTGTACAGTTGACTAGAGCGTCCCCAAGTTGACAATCTCATTAGCGGAGATCACCATGGAGGTCGAAAGAAACGAGCCCCGTTCCTTTGCACATGGCCTCTGCGATCAGCTCCGGCATCGTTCACTCCGGCCAAGTGGTGCGAAGGCACAGGAGGTGGCACCGATCACACAAAATGCAAAGCCGTACACGTCTCCCAAGCCGCACACACCAAGTGCAAAAATACATACCTGCCAACCTAGCAACATGAAAATTCGGGAGACACCATGCGGGGAGGGTGGGGGGTTAAAGCAATCTTATATCCCCCCCCCCCCCCCCGAGCGAAACACTCATCACAGGCGCACGTGGTACAGAATCCATACTTGTCTCCTTTCCGCGAAGTGAAAAAGCACAGGAACTCAGTCGTGTATGATCCTTCTTCGCTGTTGAAAGCACCATGGATCGTTCCAACTAAACTCGGGGAAACTCGGGAGTAGTTTGGTGTTCAGCGCTTCACTCGACGACCTGACAAAGCCAACTGAAGCCTAGCGCACCACGATCATATAACAACTGGATTGCTAAAAAACGCGCGAGCCAGCCTGAGATGAGCCAATCTGGAAAACCCAATATAGCCACGCTCATTTGTTGCTCGCGTTCGTGGTGGTGCCGGGCCGCTACCTCGATTCAAGATGCGTAATTGTGACTAACTGCTCCTGCACTGCTTTCTCGCATGGTTATATTATAGGGCATAATAGGATTATAGCGATAACGCTGTGCTGTGGCGGCCACTTTTGGGAGATTTGAGGTCCGTCCGTAAATGGGAGATGTGATCAAATTCTGAGGCTCTCGGACAAATGGAGAAGTTGGAAAGTTGGCAAGTAAAAAAATAGCAATGAAACTTTTAAAAAATAATAAAACACGTATTTTGCAAGCGATTAAGACGATAGGCTGACCAAAAAAAGGGAGAAAAAAAAGTGTCATCCCCTAGAGTGTCCTGTCAGCTAAGGAAAAGTGGGCATGGCCTCGAGAAGAGAAGCGCATAGAGTTTCTCACTGGGCCTCTTCGATTATCCGTCCCTGACAGTCCCGGACTGCCCGAGGCCGTGCTTTCAGTCAATGAGCGTTGCGTGTGCAGCTTCTCGGACAGTCCGGGACTGTCAGAGACGGATAATCGAAGAGGCACTCCACTATAACACCTAGAGGGTAATCTGGTGCCACCACCTATGGAAGTTTTTTAAAGGGCGCTGTGCCTTCATGGGAATGACGGGATATGTGTCTGCGAGGCTGTGTTCTCTGGTGCTGTATGAGGCTTCGTCGAAAACAGGATTGGCTACACAAAGATGCGTTCTAAAAATAAATCCACACAAAAGGCTTTCATTCCCCCATATTACATCTCTCAATAAAGTTTACTCACCTACAACGCAGAATCAAGTGAAAAAAAGCAAGAACAGACGACAAGCTGTTCAAAAGCGAGCGAGAATCTTGACTGTCCTCCAACTTTAGCGGCCAGCTGATACTTTTTACGATTCATATAATTGTACATCCAATAACAAGTTCTCAAAATTAAAGAACAAATTTTTTTGTGCAATAATAAAGCTAAAACAGCTTTTTACGTGCTGTTTCAGCAGGAAATGAATCACTGTGACAGACGGAACGGTACTAGCCAGGCGCATCTTCAAGGTGGCCTGGCTCTCCAAGAACGATGCCAATCCGAAGTCACAATATACCAGCATTCCCAAGCATACCACAGCGCAGCAGTGCCTGATTTCCCTCTAGGTAAATATACCGTATTTATTCGAATCTAGGCCGATAGTTTTTTTCAAATAATCACATACGAAACTCTAGGGTCGGCTTAGATTCGAGGATTTTAAAAAACGCGCCAGTTTTTAACTGAAACTGATAAATATGGTGCATAGTTAGCGCCATCTAGAAAAGTCAGTATTGCAGCCGCTACTAGCCGCGCCAGTAGCCAGCTGAAGTACACGAGTGACGTCGCCATTTTGACCTGCGTCGTATCGGTATGGTGCAGCATCGGCGCGCGGTGTGGCGTTATCGTAATGGCACCAAATGGGCGATGCCACTATAGTGCTGCTTTCTAAACGAATACTGTATTTACTCGAATCTAACGTGCACTTTCAACACGACCCTAAATCTGCGTCGGCATTTCAAAATGGCCGCCTCGCACTCGCGTCGTGCCTAGCCACCGTATAGCATGCGGAAGCTTCCTCCGTGTGCTGCAGTACACGTGCTTAGGCAATAGTCTACCGTCTGTCTTCACGTTCCCAGCGTCTGCTCTATCTATCAGCATGGAGTACCGAGTTCATCATGATGCCGCATTTAAAAGGAAAGTGATCGTCTGTGCGGAGACGGACGGAAATCGGGCCACATCACGGGCGTTCGGAGAATCCGAAACTTGCGAGTGGGACTGGCGCAAACAGAAGGAGAGGATTTTCACCAGCAAAGCAATGCGGAACGGTTTCAGTGGACCGAAGCAGGACGTAATCTGCGACGATCCACTCCGGCGATACGATCAGGCTTGGCCCTATCTTGAAAGCAATCTGCGACGGGTGAAGTCCGCCGCGCGCCGTGTTTTCGCCGTGTTGAAGCGAGAGGCATGCTAGCACGAAGGTGCGCTTCGTCTCCAGCATTGTGACAGTTCGTTTCCGCAGTCAACGAGCGAGATGTGTTCATGCTTGCTTGAGCGCGCGTGACACCGTGCTTGTTAATAGCGGTCTACTAAATTGCGACCGCATTCGATGCATCGCCTTTCGGGCGAAACTGCGACTTTTTTTTATTCATCGCAACATCAGTGCATCGGGAGGAAATCTATTTTTCCAAATGACAGAAAGTTGTATTTCAGCTTGAAAGCATGAGGTGCGCTCTACTGGTAAAGGACTTTTTCCTCACGGAAAACGGGTGCGCGTTACAATCGAGGAAGCGTGAGAATCGAGTAAATACGGTAGTTGTGCTAGCCGTAGAGGCATCGTCAAACGTTCAAGCCGGGCGGAACTTCGGCATCGGTCTGTCGTTGGAGGGGGCCACGGGAGATGGTTTTTGCGTGCGCCGCAACGTGCGCTCTTTCCAAAAAAGCAGCATATCTAATGCGCTAGGTGGTACTGAACATAGTGCAGTTTGATGATGTCAGCAGTAAGAAAGATAGCGACGAGGCTAGCAGCGATGGTGACATAGAATGAGCTCGGCATGTTCAAATTTAATAAATGCTGTTTCATTTTGCGAATGCTGTTCTCGCTTTTTCGTTCGGCCTACATTCGAGGTAAGTTTTTTTTTTCGGACTTCGAACTTTTGGGGGGTCGGCTTAGAATCGGAGTCGGCCTAGATTCGAGTAAATACGGTATTTTCTCAAAGTGCACTCTGATCAGGAACATCCGTGTTCTATAACCGTTCACGATTTGACGTGTGCAACACTTTTTCATAATCGACCCTCTGTGAGACAGCCTTTCTCACTGCATGTGAGAGAACTTAACGAAGAAATGGATGTCCCACTTCTCGAACATCGCCTAATGCCTCCAGGTAAGCTGTTACCGCCCTGGAAGTGGTAGGTCATAGAATGTGATGTATCCTTTGTCGAGGTCACAAAGTACGGTCCTGAACTCGAAATCGCAATGCATTTCCGTGAACTCCAATCGAAGTACTCGTGCTCTGAATTCTACACCGATGCGTCAGTCATATGCTGGCGTATCTTACGCAGCTGTTGGTCTCTCTTTCTCTAAATCAGACATATCGAACCTTTATACAAGCATCTTTACTGCAGAAGCCTATGCAGTGCTGTCTGCGGTTAAACACATTAAGAAATTAAAACTACAAAAGGCAATAATATTCACAGACTCCTTAAGTGTCGTAAAAGCACTAATGTCCTTAAGAAAACACAAAAATTGTGTTTTTGTTGAGCTTTACTCATACGTGTGCAATCTCGTAGACGTGACAATATGCTGGGTTTCTGGCCCTAGATGCATTGAGGGTAATGTGCTAGCAGACCAAATGGCCACATCAATTACATCTCAAGCTATTAATCTTACCACTGCTATTCCTGCCACAGCACTTAAGCCTTTTTTACAAACGAAACTGCGAAGCCAATGGCAACGCTTGTGGGATGCCGAAACAAATAATAAGCTCCACTTGATTAGGCCAAGTTTCTAGCCCTGTGCAATGAAAACACGACGAACTGATGTCCTATTTTGTCATCTCAGAATAGGACACACATATGGTACTCACAATTTTCTATTGAATGGTAATGATCCTCCAATCTGTGGTAGATGGGGCGAGAGGCTCACCGTCCTCCACGTCCTCCTGGAGTGTCGGGAAGCCGAGAGAGAGGAAGAAACATTTTCCTCTCACATACCGCTGTTGTGTCCCTCTCCATCCCGCTATGTTTCTTGGTAAAGAACTGCTTTTTAACACCACAGTAGTCCTCATGTTCTTGAACGATGTTGTCCTACATGTTATAAACCCAATAAATACGTAGCGCATCCTCTCTCCAGAGGATGCCGCTGTGATAGTAGTTCAGTATAGCACATGCCTCCAGGCCCTTGTGGTTCAAGGGCTCTGTTTAGGCAGTAGTGCTTCTTGCCAATTATTCCATCTGACATATTTTGTATGTAGTATCATTCTTTCGCAATGCGTGTTTCATGTCTATAGTACACCTCATTTCCATAATCTTATTACCTACAGATTTTACGCACTTACTATTTTTAGGCCCCTTTACAGCCATGCCACATCTAATGTTTTATCCACACCTTATAATTCACTATTTATGCACCACTGACAAGCTATTGTCATTGCCTTGGCGCCCTTTGGCCACATCTGGCCCTTGCGCCAATAAACCACACAATCATTATCATGCACCAAGATTTAAAATTACGCAAATGTCACGTACCTGGACAGAACCAAGGTAATGTTTGCTGTCGCTTGGTGATACTCAGATGATTTTTTTGCATTCCGCCTCATTACATAACTGTATTCATAATTGAATAATCAATTTTTTACGTACTATAATTATATGAAAGGTGTCATTGACAAAATTGTAGACTAACATGAAAAACTCCCTATACAGCTTTCTGTTGCTCAATACGTGATACATAAAAGTGTTGTCCGAGCGTGAAAGCAATTATCATGCTAAAATTATCGAGCTGATTCTGGGACAATTTTTTTCCTTGTTGTGTCTTTGCAAAATAAAAAAAAATCTATGTGGTTATTGTGTGGTGGGTGTAAGTGTATTTGTGGACAGGTTGTAGCATGCATTGTCAACTACGCTTAATTTGGCGTATTCTCGTATACAATTTACGAAAAAAAAAGTCTCCTCTTTTTTTAGATCCTGCAAGAGTCACTCAGTCCTCAATGGACGAAAGCCAAATGAATAATATACACGGTCTATGTTAACTGGCTCCTTCTATAACTAGTGATGAAGTTATAAGGGCCTTGAAAGACATGACCAGGGGAAAGGATGCTGGAGAAGATGGAATAAGTCGATTTAATCAAAAATGGAGGAGACGTGCTTGAAAAGCTTGCGGCCCTTTATACGCAATGCCTCACGACTTCAAGTGTACCAGAAAGCTGGAAGAACGCCAACGTTATACACATCCATAAGAAGGGAGATGTTAAAGAATTGAAGAATTATAGACCCATTGGCTTGCTTTCAGTATTGTATAAAATATTCACCAAGGTAATTTCGAATAGAATCAGGGCAACACTTGACTTCAGCCAACCAAGAGAACAGGCTGGCTTCAGGAAGGGATATTCTACGATGGATCATATTTATGTCATCAATCGGGTAATAGAGAAATCTGTGGAGTACAATCAACCTCTCTATATGGCTTTCATAGATTATAGCATTTGATTCAGTAGATATACCAGCAGTTGTAGAGGCATAATCAAGGAGTACAGGAGGCATATGTGAATATCTTTGCAAATATCTACAATGATTGCACAGCAACCTTGTTTCTCCACAAGAAAAAGTAGAAAGATACCTATCAAGAAAAGGGTCAGGTAAGGAGAGACAATCTCTCCAATACTATTCACTGCATGCTGAGAAGTATTCAAGCTTTTAGACTGAGAAGGCTTGGGAGTGAGGATCAACGGCGAATATCTCGGCAACCTTCGGTTTGCAGATAACATCATCCTACTCAGCAACAATGGGGATGAATTACAGCAAATGATTGAGGACCTTAACCGAGAAAGTGTAAGAGTGGGGTTGAAGATGAATATGCAGAAGACAAACAATGTTCAATAGCCTGCCAAAGGAACATAAATTCAGAATTGCCAGTCAGCCTCTAAAGTCTGTAGAAGAGTATGTTTATCTAGGTCAATTACTCACAGGGGACACTGATCATGAGAAATTTACAAAAAAATAAAATTGGGTTAGAGTGCATACGGCAGGCATTGCCAAATCCTGACTGGCAGCTTACCACTGTCGTTGAAAAGAAAAGTGTACTATGATTGCATTCTACCGGTGCTAACATATGGGGCAAAAACTTGGAGGTTAACAAAGAAGCTTGAGAAGAAGTTAAGGACTGCACAAAGAGCGATGGGACGAAAAATGTTAGGCCTAACATTAAAAAACAGGAAAAAAGCGGTGTTGAACAAACGGGGATAGCCGATGTTCTAGTTGACATTAAGCCGAAAAAATGAAGCTGGGCAGGCCATGTAATGTGTGGGATGGATAGCCGGTGGACCATTAGAGGTACAGAATGGATACCAAGAGAGGGGAAGCACAATCGAGGACAGCAGAAACCTAGGTGGGGTGATGAGGTTGGGAAGTTTGCAGGTGCAAGTTGGAATCAGCCAGCATAAGACAGGCAATTGGAGATCACAGGGAGAGGCCTTCATCCTGCAGTGTACATAAATATAGGCTGATGATGATCTTACGTGAATTGGAATAAAAATGACATTTGCTCAGATTTTCACCAGTAAACTGTATTAATGATGCTGTAATCCAAGATAAGACGCCTGCCTTCATCCCGCCTAATAAATTCTCATTTGAAAGAGTTTTTACATAGCTATGTGCATTCTGATCATAAGTTCTAGCAATGAACAGCCACTTTACTCTAGTGTTGCATATCGCAAGCTTGCGCAGTTTTGTTTCTTAATTTATATCGTGCCACCCAGAATTCGCACAGCGATGCTCGAACGGTTTTCTAGGTGTGAATGGAAGCAGCGATAAGCATGAAAAACAACATTTTCGGGAGCAGTCACTATTTTCTTTTGATTAAGGGGTGGCACGTGGGCTAAAGCTTCTATTTTATATGCTCGGATGAACGGCTAGACCGAATGAAACAAACTGTGCGTGTGAGCGGAACTTGAGTGCGCTTTGAGTGCCGCCCGATTGATTTGTGATCATATCATTCACGCCCTGCGTAAGATACTTTCATGTTAGGGAAGCATTAAGCCTGGTACATTTATCATGGTAATCTGAAATAACGAATTTCCTGCGTGCTTTGAGTTTTACTCGCGCCACTATGAACAAAAATTTAGGGGAGGCAGAGGAATGTCCAGCCGCCGGCGCCGCTAAGCTGGGACCACTGGCCGCAGCGCCATCTATCTGCTCGCAGCAGAGCTACTGGGTGCGCCCGCGCGCTGCTGAACATATTCTGGATGCTCGTGCACACGCAGTGTCAACACCTAAACATTCTTACACCACGCTTTCAAGGTAGGCGCCCGCGCGGCCGCCGCCGGACGTCTCCCACTTTCTCGCCTCCCCTGCTGTGCGTCGCGCGTGACAAAAGCACATTTCTGTCCCGCATTTTTCCTTTGCGTGCACGAGATTGGATTGAGCAGCAATCATCGGCTGACCCTTGCAAGCTTCCATCACGCATACAGTGTACGGCGCGCGGCGATGATGTTACTCTTTTTGAACTTTATACGGAACCTCAAAGCAACGACCACGACCACGGGAGAAATGCGCCTGGAGTGTCCATAAGAATAAATAAAATGTGCTTCTGCGCGGTTACTACTTGAATTGGATTGGATTCGATGGCGAAGCTGCACCTCCTACCGGCAGCTTCTTCGCATTACTGGAAGCCAATTGCGAAGGCCATGCCCTTGTGCGCTGCATTCGGCAACAGCTGTATGAGCAGGAAATGCGTCATGGTGGCCATGTTTTAAGGTCTCTATCACTGGCGGCTGTCGCCCGGGTGTTGTAATTCGAGAATCAAACATCTCCGCACATGAGATTTTGCCGATTTTGTGCCTGTGCATGTAGAACTAGAAAGAAAATAGTACGCACTAACCATTTGGTGGCAAATGAGCGACTACAGCTTGAGCGGTCAGGCAATACATGGGGTTCAATGGGAGCTGGGTGGGGGAATCTTCGCAACTACGTTTAAACTGCAATTACACATTAAGCGGGTATGTATTAGTGAGGTTTTACTGTAATGTGCAAAGTGGGCTGTGAGTTTGCTGAAATTTTTTTTTCAACACCTCTGTTAGTACTCTCACCAGCTACCATTATTGTGCAAGGTCTTATTCAAACAGTGTGAGCTGCTATGTTTATGCTCTCTTATACCACAAGGTTCTGAAGAAATGTTTAGCCAAATTTCAAGGAAAAATATGGAGTAGGTGATATTTCAGGATTAGGCTCTAGTGCAACAAAAAAGGAGTTGATGTCAATGTCTACATCTCTGCATCTTTTGCTTTCACTTTCTGTGGAGCTTTGAAAGAATATCAGCATAAACTTTTTAGTGCTTCTCTTTAGAGACCCTTTTACTTAATTTTAACTTGTAATTGACATATTTGATTTTGTCATAACATGCACTAAAATGTGCCCTGGGTGTAGAACTAAGAGTCTGTTAATGAATTGCACTATGTCAGGCACACTGGTGAATGCAGACTGGGAAATGAGTCTTCTGGTTTGTTTTCTCTTTTTTTTTCATTCTTGCATAACAATAGAGGCACATTGTGCTCCCTGCTGGCATGTGAGAGTCATTCCTTGACTGCTGTTTGCTGCTCAGAGACAACACACGCACCCTCTACATCCTTCAGAGCATCAGCGCGATCTACACTGAGCTGGGCAGTGCTCCACCCAGCAACCTTTTGAATGCCCAGGTATTGTTGTCTCACTGGCATGGTGGGATTGGCTTATGTTGTTTTGAGCTTTATGCATGTTTCACACCGCTCCTATGTGCTCTTAAGTTCTCCCTTGTTATAGAGTTCTCCCTCACTGGGTTTGGGCTGGGCATTGCAAACAGCACTGGCCGAACTAGCTGCGAGCAATAAATGCATACAGTAGAGATGGGCAAAACGGCTCACTTCAGTGAGCGGCTAGGAACGGCTCAGCTCACTGAAATGAACCGGTTCATTTGAACGGCTCACAAGTTCACTTAAATATGTAACCTGTGTTATGCAAAGCTAGTTATTTGGCTTTGACCAAACTATATATGTATTAGTAGAATAACCGTGTTATAGGTATTTTCACTATGTTTCGAGAATATTTATCAATTACTTATTTCAAAACTGTGAATTTTTAATTGTATTTAACCTTTCTTTTCTGATATTGCGGATAAAATGCTTATGATACTGCAACAGACAGAATGCAATCTATTTTTTAATTAAAAAAATATAACTTTATAGTCAATACAGGAGCTTTTCCATTTTTGTGGTATGTTAAAATCAACTTTTGTCAAAATAAGAACAGGAATTATTGTAAATTATCTTTCAACTTTATTCATTTATTCACATACATGCGCTCACTATAACATGAGTGAGCTGTAACACCATACAAAATGAATGTCGAAATCATTTCTTGAAGTACAATGCAAAAATCATACGTAAGATCCACAAAACTGCCGCACATACTTTTTGTGGTTTTTTTTTTCTTTTGTCTTTTTTTTCTCTTGAGCGCAAGTTCTATTACAACACAACAGATCATTGGCTTCGTTTTATTGATGTAGCTTATGATACACGCTCAGAAAATGCACAGAAGTGGATGCCATGAGTGGCATTTTCATGACTACACTAATTAGCATAAATGAAGACAAGGACGTAAACAATACGTTCACCTGTTGCCTTTAAATACACGGAAGACCGTCTTCAAAGTGTTTTGCACCAGCGCATGATGCACAAGAGTCGTGAGATATTGTTCGAACAGCAGCAGGCAATGAACGGCACCATCCTTTGCCAATTAAAGCTTCCTTACTTCCCTCTTTGGTGGCATTGGGTGCCACACATAGGATGCAAATAAAACCAAAGGAAGTGCCACTCACACTGCACAAAGCACACGAGTATGAGTAGCGCGAGTCTGCCCACACCGGCCACCACTCATCGGCCAGAAAACAAAACCACGAAACCCGTCAAAAGATCCAGCTCTGACGGAACGGTTCGGCACGGCTCACTGAATGAGAGAGAACCGGCTTCCTCTCTCCAAAAGAACCGCCGCTCACTTTTACACTGAACCACGCTCACCCGTTCTTTAAAAAAAAGAGCGGCTTAAAAGACAGCCTAAGGTGAGGGAGTGGTTGCGACTCTTACGAGGCAGGGCGGGAGGGCTGTTTCTTTCTCACATTGCTAATAGATGGTGCAGAAGTCGCACCCAGCAGAAGACCCGGCTCTGACAGAACGGTTTGGCACGGCTCACTGATCAAGAGAGAAACAAGAGAGAACTGGCTTCCCCTCTCCATAAGAACTGCTGCTCACTTTTACTGAATCACGGCTCACTCGTTCTTTAAAAAGAGCGGCTCAAAAGATCTGCCTTGCTCCTGAATGACCATCTCTAATGTACAGTAGGTGCCGCTTTTGGAGAAAACACATTTGTATCCGCAGTGTAATTGTATGGTGCATTGTTTTTCTGTTTTCTTTGAAGGAAACTTGCAGAACATGGTACACACGTTAAACTGAGCATGATACCCAAGGCACTAAATGTGCTGAATACATTCTGTCATAACCAGATCAATATGACAAATTGCTGTTTTATTTGGTGTGGAGCTGCTTTATTTTGCGCTATAGCTAATAAAAAGGTTTGCAGACATAGCCTGTGCAGTAGCTTTTATTTTTAGCAGGCACCTTTCATAACTTCTACATACAGTGTGCACTGCACATATAAGATCATGCATAACCAACTCGCCCAAGCCACCGCTGTCGCAACCATTTCATATTTTTATGTTTCTGTTTTTCAGTGGTAACAGTGTAAGGCCAGACTATGTTCTGGCAGATGCCTCTTGAGTGAAGATGTAAATGGTAGCCACAGAGACACACCCTGTTTCTATTATGTTGCGCATGAAAAGTGTTTCACTTGTAAGAAAAGTGCCTTTTACTCATTCTCGAAAGCTAGGGGAAATGGAAATTCATTACAAGTGTTTTGAATTAGAAGTACACACACAAGAAAGTGGAGACATCAAGTGATCGTGAGTCACCCTCTACAGTCACCCTGCTAAGTTTAAGGGATCAACACTAGTTGAACAAGACATGGCTCTAATCTGAGACGCCACTTGTTCAACTACTGCTTATCACTACATGTGTTTCGTTGCATGGATTTGGTTGCAAGGCATTTCTCGCAATGATCAGACTGTCATTAGCAAAGGTGTCTGAGGTGCTTGGCAAGTGGAGGGTGGCAAGAGGCAGCAAAAGCACCCGCTCTTCTTGCAACTGATTTATCCTACTAGCATCTGTGAGAATAGTCATTCCAGAGCCTGGGGTCCTTGCCTCCCACTTCTGGTGCTACCTGTCGTTAGTAGGTGTTTTATGCCATGCTTCCATTGCTCTTGTTATCCTGTGTTTTCTGCTGCTACATTTATTAGCTTTATTGGAATCAACTGAGCTACTTGGTTCACAGCTAAAGCAAGTTAAGTTTTACTGCTGAACTGCAGAAAAGGGACAAAAAGATCACAAGGACACAGCTAAGCTATCAACTGACTATCAAATAAATGGCTCAATACTCACCTGAGTCCTTGTCTTGTCATCCTATAGGTGACCCATAAAAGAGTGAGGGATTCTGGGATGTGCCATCTGCTAGCTGTTTGCGGTTCAAGTCAGCACAGCCGCTGCCACAGCTTTGCCATTGAAGCCCATTGATGCGCTTGCAGTCTGACTTTGTGACACACAAAAATTACCCGGTTGCAGGTGCCTAGAAAAACCATTGTCGGCTGTTCAGCCGTTGGCTGCTCAAATTTAAGCGTTAAAGGTAAACGCATTAACTACTGCCTTGCAGCATCCCTTGCTGAGTCAGCTGTGCACAAGCATCAGAGACTTGGCTGCCACTTCCAAAACTGTAACAAGGCAGAGACCATCAGGGAACAAGAAAATGAACATATGCAGTGCCACTTATCAGGTGGCGATGAGCTATGTAAGGGCTGACATGGAATGATTCCCCAAGATATTTCTTTCTCTAACCTTGACTCAAACAACCAGAACTATTTCAGTACTCGCATGCACATATAGCGGTATTATGAAACATGGTTTTAAGGCGCTAATATAAACGGGACACAGCGAGATAACCCGATGTGGTTTTTCAGTGGCTTTGGTGTTGGGCTGCTAAGCACGAGGTCACGGGATCGAATCCCCGCCACGGTGGCCGTATTTCGATGGGGGCGAAATGCGAAAACACCAGTGTAGTTAAATTTTAGGTGCTTTTAACAATCCCAGGTGGTCGAAATTATTCCGGAGCCCCCCACTACGCATGCCTCATAATCAAATCGTGGTTTTGGCACGTAAAACCCCATAATTTAATTTAAGAGTGAGGTGCATAATACTCGTAACCAACTAGCCCACATTAGTTCCTTGAAAGCAGATAGATGTAATGTGCAGCCGTAATTTGTTGGCGATACGGCCATTCCCCCATCTAGTTGACAAAAAAGTGAAAACTTCTAACTACGTACCACTTCAAATGAATCTCGAGTTTCAACCGAGAAATGCCGTTGACAGCGCGTAAAGTTTTCAAACATATGCAGCAGTTCATTTTCTAATTACGCTAGCTGCGCCATTACCGACGATATCGGTTGCAGCGATGATCACAGAGCAGCATTTACCAGACTGCTGTAGCCATCGCCTCAGCACCCAATTTTCTGTAATAATGCTTCTATACGCTTGATAAATTATTGGATAAAGATAACTTTTTCATCTGTCTGACTGACCCGCAGGCAGAGCAGACAGTGACAGTGTGTCCTAGCAGCAGAAAATGTCGTAGAGCTCAACCTGTCAGAAACAAAAAAGGCAGCTGAAATGAAAACCAAAGTTCATTTATGAATACAAGCATATCCCTACCTTTCTTGGCTTGTCATAGTCGCGCACAGAGTGAATTGAAACCTAGAAATCAGCTGCATGAATGGTACGACATTGCTGGTCGATAAAACGAACGGAAAGCTTTGCACGACTGGCAGTTGAAAACGTGCAGAAAAACACGTGCACCGGGCATGCCGCCGTGTCGTCCATCGAACCGGAAGCTGCTAGCAGACAGTGAGCCCCACAATTCCTTGCGATTGCTCGTTTTACCGGTCACCTATTGCGCTATGTGATCAGTTCAAATGACAAGTTGATGAGTCAGTGACCTCCTTCTCTAGCCTTCATTTTGTACTTCATCTGCTACTCACTTTAGCTTGGTTATATGGATCACCAGGCCTAGGCTTGGAACTGATGTGAGCTCTTTGCCTACTGCTTGTTGTGCATTCTATGCTCAGAATGGTTTAACTTGGTTGAAATATCTCGCATTTTACAAACATATCCGCATTGTTTGGGCAGGATGCGGCAGCCAACCCAAGACAAACACCCAAAGTTCCTGAATTCCAAACGACCAATGAAGCCGTGGCAGCAGCTGCTGAACCCTGCAAGGCTGAACCAGCAGAAGAAGAGTTGGGTGCTTGTGGTGGGGAACCAGCAGCAGTACCATCATCAGAATTTCAAAACCTGGCAGAGCTCTTCCCAAATCTCTCAACGAAATTCCTGAAGGTTGGAGGGACACCATATTTTTCTTGTTGCCCTTTCCTCTGACACCCTCTTTGTCTCAGCTATTTTGTTCTGTTACCAATGAATACACCAGTAGTAAGTCATAAATAACAGTGTGACTTTCTCTTGCTATATTCATATGATGGGTGTGCGAGGTATTTGAGAACCCAGCTCTAACTCGCCATAGGCAGTAACATTCTCATCTGTCTAAGAGCCTAATTAACTTGTTCAACAACACCTGTCACCTATCCAGCTCACTTATTCCAGGTCATTAGCTTCCAGTTGACCAGGAGATGAAGCTGTACACTGTCCTAGTC
Organism: Dermacentor silvarum; assembly: GCF_013339745.2. Lineage (NCBI taxonomy): Eukaryota > Metazoa > Arthropoda > Arachnida > Ixodida > Ixodidae > Dermacentor > Dermacentor silvarum. Next base: position 312,015,397 of record NC_051154.1, read on the forward strand.
ATCTTACATGCCAACCACAGTGACTTGAAGACAGTCGCATTCTTGAATGTTGCCCGATCCTTTAACCTGCTACAGTAGATCAGTGGCTATGTTGTTGTGCTGCCGAGCTTGCCCGCATTTCGATGGGGGCGAAATGCAAAAACACCCGTGTACTTAGATTTAGGTGCACATTAAAGAAACCCAGGTGGTCCAAATTTCCGGAGTCCCCCACTACAGCGTGCCTCATAATCAAATCGTGGCTTTGGCACGTAAAACGCCGTAATTTTTTTTTCTGCCGAGCTTGGGGTTGCGGGTTCATTGCTGGCTTTGGCGACAGCGTGCACTTCTGTACTTTGCTTGTGGAATCACTCGTCTACTGAGCTATTTAATTTGATGCTGTCACAAAAAATAACATTGAAAGTAGCATTCCAGATATTTGAACCTGCGGGGGACTATCAATCTTACCAAAAATGAATTAAATGATCTGTTCATTCTGAAGTCTACAATTTAATGGGGAACACAGGGCAAATAATTGCAATTTTCGGCCAAGAAACACGTTTATAAATTTATAGCAGTTTCAGGTTCCTTTACTATTTGAGAATATGCCAAAACATGTTACCCTCGTTAGCACAGTAGAAATGCTCAAAATAGCGTTTTCTCACAAGCTGGTGACTCCGCACAAATGAGAATGTCCCGATTTCCTGCAGCTTTTCCGCGGTTCACTCGTACTCAGCTGCAGGGGGCGAGGAGGAATACTGCGCGCTGATTGATGCTCGCAGTGATAAGAATCACATACCATGTAAACATACCATGTCTTGTTTCTTTTTTTTTTCTTATAGCTGCCGCATCTTTTTCGTCATGCCACTTCACCCAGGGCCCATTTTGTGCCATTTCTTTTAGCGCTCATTGCACTCGAAGTGAAGCACCGCTTATGGAGACCTTGTTTGCCTTTCCAATGTGCTGGTTAGGTGATCGCTCCACAATTTTTTCTAAGTAGGGCTTGCCACGGGCAAAAGCCAGGGCACTTGACAGCACAAAAGTGACTAGGAAAAAAAAAGAAAGCTTGCAGCTATTGCCACAGAACAAAGCCGAATTGAAGAAGGGCCAACGTATGTTGCAGGAGAATTTTAGTTACGCCAGATGCAGTTTGAATAAGATGACACATTTCAGAACTTTTGGAATCGTTTTTCTCAGTTTGTTTTTTTGCAAGAGTTCATGATTGCAAAAACTATCATTCTTGTATAAAAAAGGGAAGACTTATCAGTAGGGTGCTTGCTGGGGTAGAGTTTTATGCAGAATGCAACTGCGGACTCAAATTTTCAGATTCCACAATTTTTTCTATGAAAATTGTAGTTTTGGCAGCAAAGTAGAAACTTCAATTCCTGGTAAAGCCAATTATGCATTTCAAAAAAATTGAAACTGCTGAAATTGAACAGAACAGCTGCACAGTGGCATAGTTTGGGTCCTTCTAATAATGTATTATGCACAATAATTGCAAAATTGCTGGTTATTTTAGAACGATAGTTTTTGCAACTAGCCATAGTCACTTCAATATATGAAAATTAGCATTTCTTAAAAAATTCTTCTAGAATAATAAAATTTGGCACCTGGTCTTACAGTAGTGTCATAATTACGTCCACCAATTTTTATCAACATCAAGTTAACAGTACAAAAGTTCACTTTCGCACTTCGTTGTAATATCTGTTTACTTTTGTTTTCCCTGCACTTTGAAGGAATGCCTGGAGTACTACAACAACAACCATGATGAAGTGGTGATGGCATTGCTGGACAATAACCTGCCACCTAGTCTTAGTCAGCCTACTGTGTCCACATCTACACCTGCGTAAGTCAGACTGCTTTGGTAACTTTGATAGCTGGCTGTATAGGTGGTCTGCTTTGAAAGCATTGGATGCAATCACATTGCCTGGCTGAAGCTGTGCCTGTGGTTTGTTTATATACAGTAGAACCTCGTTGATTCAGCGCCATTTTGTATAATTTCTCGGTGCCAATATTCACAATGGAGAACGTAATAAATTACCCAACACAGTTCTGCTTCTTTTCTACCAGTTAACTCTTTCCCTACTGCGCCCTATGGGCATCGTTAGCCTGCTATTATGGGTTAAAATGCCACTTTCGTGACCTTACGTACTGCTCACGGACACACGGTGCTATTGGACGTAAAGGAGGAGAAAGATATTTTTGTTTTCTAAGAAGTTCGCTTTTCTCGTGCCAGGTAGTGATTTTTTAACGCACTCCAAAGTTTTGCGATCGTCAAAGTAGAAAGCTAAAAATGGCTGCCCACTATTAGTAGTTTGAAACGCCGCTTTCGATATTTTCCGCGCCGCTCATGGGCGCACTACACCATCGGACGTGAAGGAGGAGAACTACATTTTTGTTTTCAAAGCAGTTTGCTTTTTTTCCCACCAGGCGGTAATTTTTTAATGCACTCCAAAGTTTCGCGATTGTCAAAGTAGAAAGCAAGAATTGCGGCTGCCTCCGCTGGTGGTGTGCGCGCTTCGAATGATTGTAGATCTCGTGATTCCGCTGTGTCTGCGGCTGATTTTATCGATGGATCGAGCAGCAGTGAGTCTGAGGATGCTGCCTTTTCGTCGAGCTTTGACTCTGAGAGCGATGACGACGTAAACCAGCCCGGAACATCGGTGGCCGCAGCCCGGCACGCCCAACTGTAGTGCTTGCAGTGAAATTTTTGCAGCGAAATACTCGTTCAGTGAAAAATTTTGATTTTTTTGAGATAGTGCCTATAAGACAGCAATTCATTTTGTATATCATAATTTTCGTTGAATTTTTTTAGTAGATACAAGCATGTCTTTACAAACTTGCACAAGGGGACCGGCTGGTAATAACCCGTCAGTGCCAGGTGGTGTGAGTCTAAAAGTGCAGAAAAGTTGAATGAATTTTTTTTAGCCAAATATTTTTAGTCACCGTTTACAACAAGGTGCACTTGGTTGCCTGACTAACAAAGCTATCAATACAGTAGAGGTACTGTGAACACTTAGGGCCTGCAGCAGAACTAGAACCATGACAAAAATTGAAACTGCCTTTACAGTCGCCGACCGATAATTTAGACTGCATGGGGACTGCCAAAACATCCGAATAATTGAGAATCCAAAGTACTGGATTTGCTCAAAAATAAGTAACTTTATTCCACAAGTGGTCAAAAAAGGTGTGTCGTATTATTAAATCGTTACTCCTGGAGATACGTTCAGTTTTGCATGACTATAGTGCAAAATGCATCAGAATCTAGGTACGAAGACATTCTTGGCACAGTGCCCAGTACGCTGTCTTTTGTGAGACTAGTGCAAGCCGCAGCTACGTCTGCGAGGGACGACATTCTGGGCAAAGTGCCAAGCATGCTATCTTATGACTGTGCAGAAATAACCCCTGACCCTCGAACCTGGACTCTCAAAGGGTGAAATTGGGAAGGCATTTCATTGACACTTTTGGTTACACTATCACTGCTCAAGCTTTATCTGGTGGCATAAAAACTGATTACTTCCTTAGTGGGCAAATGCAGTTTTTTCATAACTGCGAGTTGCTCTCAGGGATTCATATCTTATTTGCATTGCGCTGCCTATCAACAAGTGCTTGCATCATCTGCTAAAGAGATGCTAGCTAAAGGGATATTTAAATGCTCTAAGTTGAACTGCTTGCATTATTATTGTGATGCGTTTTCTTCGGTGACACGTAGTGCACATCTGTTACAAATTACAAAGTGAAATTTCAGTTCAGTTGGCAAGTTTTCATGGTATGTGTAAATAAGAGCTACTGTAATATGGCATCAGGTATTGATGTGGCGAATACAGTGGAATCTCGCTGATACGATCTTCACGGAAACCGGAAAATAAAGCATACCATCCGAAAATCTTATCATTCAATGTATTATGACTATTATCCAACCAAATTGTATTATTGGGAAAAGAAAAAGAAACGTATTATCCCAAAAACGTATTATGCAGAATCGTATCAACGAGATTCCACTGTAATGGGGAGGTTTATGTGAAAATTGTTCAGTTTATGACTTGTCTGCTTTCTGTCACAGTGGTCATCAATGAGCCGTTATCATGTGCTGGTTATAGTCATGGCTTTTACTAGATTGATGCTTCTTTACTTTCATTTCATCTAGGCCACTAGCAATTGAGTCGAGAAGCATTTATGACAATGATGTGTTTGACATCCTGAGAAGAAATGACGTGGACATGTCAAAACTTCACATCGGGAAGAAGTAAGTATTGCTTTCCTCAAAGGCACCTGCTTTGACTTTGGTTTCAAGGCACTTTGCTGCACGCAGTGCAGCCTGGCCACACAGTGTTCACTCTCCCTTTTTGCACTTTCTTTTCCCCCAATGCAGGGTAACAAACTGGATGCTCATCTGGTTGACCTCGCTGTCTTTCTTCTACTTGCTTTCTCTCTCTTGAAAAAACAACGCCGAATTCGCCTCCTTGTCTGTTTTTCCATCATGTTCGCACACTAGTTTTTGTGACTATACTACAGGGTGGAGCATGAACAATCCACGCCTTATTTTGACATGCCATTTTTCTCTGGTACAGGAGCAAAACCCCCAAGTCATTAGATGATAAAGGCCATGACAAGGTGCTGAAGGAGGTGTATGAGAAATACAGCATAGTGCACGACGTGATGGATGGCAAAGGTGTCTATGAAGATGAATACGATGACACCTATGACAGCAACGATGTGGGTCTCCAGGAGCCAGCACCTGAAGGCGAGCTGTTCACACGCAGGTGACACCTCCCTCTCTCGTTATGCTTGTTTGAGGGCTTGGTTGGTGATGCCATCGAGTGAGGGCACAGGCATGCCCTGAGTTCAGAGCAGGTGGGCGCGTGCTGGTGTCAGAACTAAAAAATAACGCTTAACCTTGCACTTGGGTGCGCAACGCTTGAAACAGCGAAGCTGGGCAATCGTAGCCCAGCATTTTCCAAAAGTGCGTGCGAACTTTTCATCTTATTACTCATAATGATGATAATTTATTTTCGTGCATCTCGGACTTACGGCTGTCACTGCGCGTTGCATAGCGCAGTTTGCAACAGCGACACCGCGTTGCAATGCCAACAATGCATTCCAGCAGACCTCTTGCTCTCATAGCACGCAAAACCTCTTCACCTCGCAAAGCACGAGCGTGCGAACGTGCCAGCTGTAGATGAAGACAACGCTCGAACGCAATCATATGGTTCGCATAAAAGCATGTTCTGCAAGTGTGGCTGTATAGCCTAGTGGTTACGACGCTCGCCTTGGGACCACCTTATGCGGATTGAAATCCCACCTCGGCAAGAAAGTTTCTTTTATTTCTTGATAGTTTCTTGATACAAACCACAAATTACGCCTGGCTTAAACACCTTCACTGTTAAAAAAAGTTCACTTCCTTTATTGGGCAGCCACACATATTTACCGACTGAATTTTTGGACATGGAGGAGACCACTAGAATGCCCGAAATAATCAGGTGGTCCGAAAAAATGAATTTTAGAAAGAAAAATCAATTTGCTGAGGGTTGTGTCTCAGACGATGTCTGCGTTAAGTTTCATGATGGTTAACGATACAAACCATTTATGTTTGCCCCTTCACCCCGCTGGCATACCCAGGGAAGGGGCCCTGGAGTCCCCCCCCCTTTCCTTGAGAATGCCGAAGCTTTAACGCTGATAGTACTAAGCGCATAGTGATCCATTCCTCCCCTTCCCTTGAGAATGCCAGAGCTTTAACGCTGACAGTACTAAGCCCACAGCGAGCCCCCCCTTCCCCCTTTGTGTATATCTTGATGAGAGCGCCGCTGTGGAGGCTGCCTTCGATCCGCCCCTGCTTCACCCATCGCACTGCTTGATGGGTGTCATGTGTCATTGCAATGCTAAAAGGTGCCCATGTTGAGTTTGCAATCCTCACTGTGTGATATAGGAAATTTAGAATGCATTGTGCAAATAGTTCAGAACTGCCTACAGTAAACGCACAGATGAACTTGGTAGGTGCACCCGCAGTAATTTATGGCTAGCCTGCTGCAGACCCAAATGACACCTTTACGGCCATCAGGCACTTTCGTCGATGAGCCACTCGTACGAATACATTAGCAGCAAGCATTTTGCAGCAGCTTACCGTACTTACTTGAATGTAACGCGACCGCAGTTGTAACGAGAGGGGTGACTTCCCAGTCACACGAAATGAAAGAAATAAAACCACGATTTCAGTGCGAGATTAATGTAGAAAGGTATCTTTATTCAAGGAATTACCTCTGTAGCGAAGAAGACAGACACTAGTGGGTTCAGCGCTACTGGATCTAAATGCTAGTGGGTCGAGCGCTCTCGCTCAGCAACGGCTCTCGTGCTTGGAAGCTGTTACTGCGCTGACCGTTGACGTTGCGCTGCTCCAAGCTCTGCCGAATAAACACCTTTAGAATTGGTAGATTGTGCTGGGTAACCTCAGAGAATCATCCTGGAACTCCGATCCCGTACCCTACCATCTACCATGCCCCAAGACGCCTCCGAGCAAACGGCTCATCCCGCACCCACTGTGTGTCCCGGGGTACCTCGTCACCGCAACCCTCCTTTCTATACAGGAGCGGGCGACACTGACGTGGACGAATGGCTCACGGTGTATAACAGGGTAAGTGCCCATAACAAGTGGGACGAAGCGGACAAACTGCACCATGTTCTGTTCTACCTCGCTGGTGTGGCCAGCCTGTCGTATAATAACCATGAAGCAGAGTCACAGACATGGTCGGAATTTAAGGCTTCCCTTGCCGATGTATTTGGTCGCCCTGCTGTTCGCAAGATGCGTGCCGAGCAGCGTTTGCGAGAACGAGCTCAACAGCCAGGTGAAGCATTCACCAGTTACATTGAAGATGTCCTGGACTTATGCCGGAAAGTCAATTCGACCATGGCGGAGTCTGATCGACTCCAAAACATCCTGAAGGGCATTGAGGACGACGCCTTTAACATGTTGCTGGCCAAAAATCCTCGCTCTGTGGCCGAAATTATCCTGCTCTGCCAGAGCCATGAACAACTCCGCAGGCAGCGATCACTAAGCCGTTAATCTCTACCACGTGACGAACACCTCGCTAGTTTGGCTGCCATGTCCGACCACACAGCTTTGCTCGCAGAAATGAAGGCGATTGTCCGCGAGGAAGTTGCCCGGCAACTCTCGTTGATGGATTTCTCTCGCTGAGTTTTGCGCCTCCGCTTCGCCACGCCATAGCGCAAGAAATCAATGACGTTTTGCCTGAGCACCACCAGCACGTTCCGGTGGCTGTGCCTCACAGCTACGCTGAAGTCATGGCCAGGCCCCGACAGATCCCGATGGCTGTACCACTCAGCTACGCGGAAGTCGTCACCCAGCCTCAACAACTCCCTCAGTGGGGACCTCTCATGTATGCCGAAGTCCTCGCTATGCCCAGACAAGAGCCTGCCGTGCAATCACTTCACCAGCCGCCACGTCCAACGCGTCCTCACACATGGATGGGACCTGCCGCAGCGACTCGGTGGCGTACGGCGGACAATCAGCCGATATGTTTTGCGTGCGGCTACACAGGCCACGTCGCACGCCACTGTAGTCGCGTGCAGTCGCCTAGCGCTACACCATATGCGCCAAGTGATATGGTGGGTTCTCCGCGCCCATATTACGACGACGAACCTCGGGCTGCGTCACCACCATTCCACCGGTCTGCCAACATCCACCCCTCACCTTCTCCACGCCAACGCTCCCCATCACCGATGCGGCCTTGTCCCATAGCTCGGGATGAGAAAAACTAATCGTCGCAGTCCATGAGGCAAGGGCTGCGACGCCGTCAAACGCGAAAGTCCTCAACATAGCCCGACCAATGTGATAGACGTGTTAGTTGACGGTGTGCGCACATATGCCCTCGTGGATACCGGAGCCGCTATGTCAGTTTTGGACACAAAGCTTTGTCGCTTCCTTAGAAAGGTCATGACGCCCCTTGCCGCATTCTCCCTCCGCATAGCAGGCACACAGCATATTCATCCGCTAGCGGTGTGCACCGCTCGTGTTCTCATCGAGGACTTTGTATACGCCATCGAATTTATTGTGATTTCTGCGTGCTCCCACGAAGTTATCCTGGGGTGGGACTTTCTCACCCGCCACAATGCTGTTATTCATTGCGCATGGACCAAACTAGAACTGTCGCCGATCTCAGATATGACGCCTGCCGATAATGCTTCTTTTGCGAACAAACTTCTCGTCAGGCACGACACCAGCGTTCCTCCCAACTCGTCAGTGATTGTCTCAATGCATTGCAGCAGCCTCTCTGACATCATCGCACTACTTTCTCCGTCTGGCCGCTTTTATACTCGAAAAGGTCTGCTGCTACCTTTTGCGTCTATGAACGTCAAACAGGGCTCCACAGCTATTTTCGTCTGTAACCCCTTCTCATACCCCGTGATGCTGCTTCATGGCGAATGTCTTGGCCATGTGGAGGTGATAGACGACGTACAAATTACGGATGTTCCCGAAGCCACGTCCTGCGTTGAGCAAGTGGACGATATGCTTCACCGCGAAATGATCCGACCCTCGAACAGTCCATGGGCATCTCCTGTCGTCCTTGTTATGAAAAAAAAAAACGGCTCGGTACGGTTCTGTGTAGACTATCGGCGCCTGAAAAAGATCACTCGCAAAGATGTATACCCACTGCCGCGAATCGATGAAGCTATCGATAGCCTACAAGGAGCAGAATTCTTTTCATCGCTAGATTTATGCTCCGGATATTGGCAAGTACCCATGGCTGATTTCGATAGGCCAAAGACAGCCTTTGTCACACCCGACGGCTTATACGAATTTAACGTCATGCCGTTTGGACTTTGTAATGCGCCAGCAACCTTTGAACGCATGATGGACACAGTTCTGCGCGGTTTGAAGTGGCACACGTGCTTATGTTATCTCGACGACGTTGTTGTTTTTGCCTATGACTTCACCACACACCTTCAACGCCTACGGCGTGTTTTGATGTGCTTAGCAAACGCTGGCCTCCAACTGAACCTAAAGAAGTTCCGATTTGCAGCGCGGCAGCTCACGATACTAGGTTACGTCGTCTCGAAGGATGGAATCCTCCCTGATCTAGCCAAACTTCGTGCCGTCGCCGAATTCCCTAAACCGACGTCCGTCAAAGAACTACGCAGTTTCGTAGGCTTGTGTTCCTACTTCAGGCGCTTCATTCGCAATTTCGCCGCCATTATATCACCCCTGACAAAGCTCCTTGGAAGCAACGGACCCCTCCATTCGTGGTCGTCCGAGTGTGACGAGGCATTCACTAAGCTCCGTCGTTTGCTGACGTCTCCTCCAATTTTGCACCACTACGACCCAACGGCACCTATTGAGGAACATACAGATGCCAGCGGTGTTGGCCTCGACGCTGTCCTAGCGCAGCGCAAAGAAGGGTTTCCTGAATATGTTGTGGCATATGCAAGCCGTATGCTTACTAAAGCCGAGACCAATTACAGCATCACGGAAAAAGAATGTCTGGCAATCATCTGAGCGCTTACTAAGTTCCGGCCCTATTTGTATGGTCGCCAATTTGATGTTGTCACGGATCACCATGCGCTATGCTGGCTGTCGTCATTGAAGGATCCCTCAGGCCGTCTCGCCTGCTGGGCGCTTCGCTTACAGGATTACGATATCCACGTGCTGTACCACAACGGACATCAGCATGCTGACCCTGATGCCCTCTCACGTTCTCCCTTGCCTGACGACATTGCCTGCTGCTCACTATCCCAGCTTGACGTTTCTTCCGTCGACATTGGGACCATTGCTTCCAAGCAGCGCAAGGACCCCTGGATTGCATCCATCATAGACTTCCTTACTGACCCATCATCGCCGCCAACCACTCGTGCGTTGTGCCGTCAAGCTCGCCATTTCGCCATTCGCGACGACCTGCTTCACCGACGCAATTACACCTCTGACGGCCGCCAGTGGTTATTAGTAGTACCTCGAAGCCTGCGTTCCAAAATCTGCGCATCGTTCCACTCTGATCCACAGTGTGCACACTCGGGACTTTTCAAAACCTACCAGTGCCTCTAACAACGCTACTACTGGCGAGGAATGTACTACTACGTTCAAAAGTTTGTTGGCTCAAGCCCCAACTGCCAGCGCCAGAAATCTTCACCCCAGCTCTCGCCAGCTGGTCTGCAGCCTCTACCCTGCCCTCCCCGGCCGTTCGGGCGCGTTGGCATCGATTTGTATGGGCCACTTCCCTTCACGTCAGCTGGTAACCGCTAGGCCATTGTGGCAGTAGATCACCTTACACGATACGCTGAAACCGCCGCTCTCCCAGCAGCTAGAGCACGCGATGTTGCCTCATTCCTGCTTTGCCGATTCATCCTGCGGCATGGTCCACCTCAAGAACTGCTCAGTGATCGCAGACGCGCCTTCCTGTCAGAAGTAGTTGAAGCGATTCTCAAGGAGTCTCACATTGTTCATCGTACGACTATGGCGTACAACCCTCAAACGAATGGCCTCACAGAACGCTTCAACCGTACACTCGGCGACATGCTTTCAATGTACGTCACCTCCAACTGCACGAACTGGGACGCAATTCTGCCCTTCATGACCTATGCGTATAATACCGCTACGCAGAGCACCACTGGATTTTCACCCTATTTCTTACTGTATGGTCGACACCCTTCGCACACCATAGACACCATTCTACTGTACCGGCCGGATGCATCTGAGTGTGTACCTATTTCTGCCACGGTCAGGGCATGCTGAAGAGTTCCGCAACCTAGCACGGGCCTTTACTTCTGATGATCAAGAGCGCCAGAGGAGCACTCGCGGTGACGCCACTTCCATGGTCACCTTCGATCCGGGAGCGCTCGTGTGGCTCTCAGTCCCTTTGACTGCCCCTGGCCTCTCATCAAAACTGGTCCCGAAGTATGAAGGCCCTTATCGTGTGATCAAACGCGCATCTCCTGTCAACTACGTAATAGAACCAGTTGAGCCATCTACAGACATGCGCCGCCGTGGACGAGACATTGTCCATGTCGACCGTCTAAAGCGTTACTTCGACCCGCTCATCGTGACGAGCTGTTCGGTCGCCGGACGGCTCCCTTATCGCTCCCGGGATTGATTGTAGCGAAGAAGACAGACACTAGTGGGTTCAGCGCTACCGGATCTAAACGCTAGTGGGTCGAGCGCTCTCGCTCAGCAACGGCTCTCGTGCTTGGAAGCTGTTACTGCGCTGACCGTTGATGTTGCGCTGCTCCAAGCTTTGCCGAATAAACACCTTTAGACCTTGGAAAAGAGTTCACTTATCATCGGAGCAGGAGACAGAGCTTTCCTTATTGCTTACCCACCTCCCAGCTTAAACTATCAGATTCGCATTCAACGAGGGCCTTTTGCTGGCCCCGCCATCCGGGAAGCGCGACTAGTTGGCATCGAGCAGCAGCAGAATTTTCAAGCTCTTTGGACACCAAAATTGCTCGTCTTTTCAAGCATGCATCATACTGGAAGCCATAATGTCGCGAATTAACAGAGTCGAAGTGTGAAAGGCTGCACACAGGGTACTGCAGCACCATACCACTACTCACAAGCACAGCAGAAGCGGCGTCGATTAGGTTGTGACTACAAAGAACAAGCTTTGATCTCAGTCGACTTATCTATGGATTCGACTGTGTCGTGAAGGTACAGGTTGCTAACGTAATACTAAAAGCTGCAGAATTTAGAATCTTTGTTTTAAAATGGTCAATTCCGTCATTATTCAAATGTAATGCCAGAGTCGACTTCAAGCAACAACAATCTTGAAAAAACATTCGTGTTGCACTCGAGTATGGTACAACCTATTACCATACCATTCAGTGGCAAGTTTTCATCACCGTTCAGCGTAGGCTGTTAGTTCCAACTACTTCTGCTTCATTTGGTGTCAGTGACCTAAGTTAGGGTTAAGTGCTGATTTGATGCAGATCTATTCACCACAACTGTATGGTAGTTTGAAAACCGAGAAGCCACATTGCCAATGAATATAGGCATGGAAGATGACAACTTGAATGGCGCCGTGTTTGTTCATGGCCACTGTTTTTATGACTTCACACATGGGTATCGTCTGAAAAAATTCAGCAGGTCTGAAGAATTGGTCATGTGATGCAGGGTGCCGTCAACATGTAGCAACTCGAAACTAGGTCACAATGACCTCTACATTTATCCCACTGTAAGTAAAAAGAAGATGGAAGAGGCTATTGCTACTGAACATTACAAATTCAAGTTTTCCAATGGAATTGCTTGCCTGCTGCTCAGAGTTCACACAGTACCATCACTTGTACCATTGAGATTGACCAGACACAGTCCTTACTGAAGAATTTACGTCTCGAGACTATCAGCAGAGCTCGCACAGCCAATTCATATGGCTCTCTTAGGTAGATTCCCAAAGTTGGTCTGTCGTTTCAAAAATAATTCACCTCACTAGGCAAGATGGCAACCAAGGCATCAATTAGTGCAAGCAGGTCTTACAAATTAAAATCTCTGTGTATGCAGCATTGAAGTCGATTCAGCTTTGTAATAAAGGATTTGGGTGTACAGTCTGATTGCAGTGTGTAATCTCTGTTTCTCTTTTTTTCAAAGGGCTTTCACTACTCCCAGAGTTTTGGAGCAAAAACCAGGCAGAAGACACAGAGAAAATCGATATGAAGACAGAGAAACAGACATCGTAAGTGAGATTCTATTTCTCATGCGTGACATTCAAATATGAAGGGTGTAATTAATGGGGCATTAACAAAAGTAGTTTTGAATTTAACAGTATGCCGCAATCCACTTATAACAATACTTGCGTAACAATATATGCTATAACATTCAAGCACTCCAGCAAACAACTTCTGCATTAGCCAATCCAAAAATGAACTATGCATAGTAATGTGTTCATTGTCGCAATTGGATAAAATAAGGAAATTTTGGCTTAAAAAAATACTTTTACTGGGCTAATTAGGTATTTGGGCAATTGAGTAAAAACAAGAATTATGTGTAACAAATGATGGCAATGTGAGCTTGAGTCACGATTGTGCACAGTGCACTCCACTACTGAAGTGCATGCCGCAATTTGCTAGTGTACTTTGGGCACTTCAACGGGCCACAGCCAGTGTACATGGAGCAAATAACATGCAATATACTGTGCTGTTGTCAAGCCTCACCTGTCACCTTGGCAAACATATGTTGTGGCCCTCATTAAACTGCTTAGCACTTGCGTCACTTCACATAGATATTTTTTTTTGCTGAAATCAAAGTTACAGTATCTCATTCTCAGCTTAACTGCACTGTGCAGCAGCTTTAACACTCAGTATAGAAAGTGAAAATTCAATAAAGCACATCTTGTTTGCTCAAATTTTCTGATAATTCCAACGAATTGCCGTGGTCCATCCAAGCTGCATATTTTTCTATGCAGGGAACAACCTGTTAATTTGGGCGCTAATGGTTTCCACTACAATTAATTCTGATTGTCCGCTGGTCGTTAGTTTTACAACGATGTGATATGTGACACACCTGACAACGATTGGATTTTGCCAAGTTTATTTTAAAAATGATAAGACCAAGGCTCTTTCTCACCCACTTATCTTTGGCTACATTATGGAAGGCCAGAACCAGAATATGCAGCAGAGGTTTGACAGTCATGGCTGCCACCACAGTGCTCTTCCGTGACTGCTCCCAGAAGTGATGTAGGCTATTACAAAAATTTTTTTCAGTCTTGAAAGGGCTCTCAGGTGAGCTAGCTCGCACTAGCATGCATAGTGATCAGTGCTGGGTTGTGTGTACCTGTCAGCAACTGGTTCATTTCAGCATTGTCATCAGATCAGTGGTTATAGTACAGTTAAACCTGGATATAACGAAATTGACAAATTCCCGAAAAATTTCGTTATAAAGAGGATTTCGTTATATGCAGGTTCGGCACGAAAATTCGAAAAAGAAACGCTTACCGTATTTACTCTATTCTAACGCGCCCTCAATTGTAACGCGCACCCGTTTTCCGTTTTCGTCGAAGCACTCACCCTTGGAATGTCACACCAGGTACTGGATGCGTGGACGCGTATTGTTTCGCACAAGCGCGAGGCATCGGAAACGAAGAGCGAGCGTGACGATGACGTCGTAGCGTCGTATAGTGTTACAGTAGAACCCCGCTGTTACGTTCCCGGAGGCTGCGTTTTCCCGGCTGTTAAGTTGTTTTCAGCCGGTCCCGGCACAGCTCCCATAGAACCCAATGCATTGGTAACCCCGCAGTTGCGTCGCGACTGTGGGACCGTTCCCGCATCATACGTTGCAAACTTCCACCCCACGCCGGCACGAGCGGCCATTTTTACTTTTCATGTCGCTTGGCTTGGTGGCTTGACTATGGCATTGGCCGCCCAAAGTGCCGGGGGTGACAACTATGACATATTTTCGGTTTCCGCCAGCAAAAGTATGGCCCTTGAGATCCGTATTTGCTATTTAAAGATGGTGTCTGACGCGTTGTGGCCCTATAATTGGTTTTGGCTCATAGATATTCCGTATAAAGTCCAAGGGCGATAACGCAGTCGCCGTGTGCCGTATGCTGTATGTGCGAGTGAAAACGTGCGAGAGGAGCCGACGACCGCGTTTAAATCTCGCGCGTGCAAGAAAAGCAGGGAGGAAGCGCGCCTTCTTCCGTTGTGTTCGGGCACTGGCGAGGGAGCGAGGGGGGGAGGGATAGCTAGGCGGCGTTGTGTACTGCACTCTGGCATCAACTACATACTGCGCGGCGGCGCGCGGTCCGTATCTTGCAAGCGATCTGCATTGGGGCAGAGTCTAGCACTGTAGGTGCATCGGCGGCTCATAGCTTTGTGCGTGCTGTGTGTTCTCGGCGCTCAGTTTGCATTGAAGCGATAGACAACAGCACGAAGGTCATTCACTCGTTCTCCAGTGGCACTTCCACACGCCGCCAGCCTCTGACAGCTTGTGTCCGTGCTCATCGAGTGTGATGTGTGACAGCGTGTATCAGCGTGTCGCAACATCAACTGGAAAAGGAGGGAGTGCCGGCCTGGCGGGCTAGGCCAGCTGCAGGATCAGGTTTGAATGAAGGGAGGGGCAAAGGTCACGCCCGTGGCGGCAAGATCGCCAGGTCGAGGGTGCAGGCCGCCCGCCACGCGCGCACGCACGCACGCACGCACACGTGCTCTCGCTTCGCATCCGTCGCGGCAGAGCGAGAGCATTTCCCCCCCCCCCACCCCCGTTCGGAAGATCGCCCAGGGTTGTTTCATAGAACTTGGCAGGATGGCAATAAAATTACTGCTTGTGATGTAGTCTACCTGTAAGCCCATTCGTAAAAACTCATCGAGTTCACCTTAGTGCCCTTTCCAAACCGTCCTCTTCAATTTTAATTCAGGAAAAGAGGAGGCTGCACCACGTGACCAGTTTGTTGAGAACCCAGCGGAAATTCGGGCACAGAGAGAGAGGCGGCGGTTCAAGAGAAGATGGCAACCTCGGGTCACACGCCCACAGAAGGGATGTGAAAGGTGTGTTTTTTCCTGTGCTTTGCTTTCATTGCACCAGCAACATTCTTGCTGCTGTTTGTTCTAGTCATGTTTTCCGTGAGTGTACCAGTTCCAAATTTATTACCTGTGCCAAAAAATATGCTGGGATTTGAACATAGTCTTGTGCAGCTATTTGTGCTAGTTATAAGTGCACAATTTATTCTCCCTTTTTGTACAATTGTTACTGGAGTTCTGGTTCTATGTAATCATATGGTGAATTCTGTGTCTCTAGTTTAACTTGCACCTTGCGCTTTGGTTAAAAACATGCGATACTTTTAGAAGAAAAAAATTTTTAATAAGACCTACAGTTCGCGAGCACAGTGGTGTAATACACAGGGGCAGCCTAGATAATGGTTTTCTCGTCATTTTCATGCACATCTTGTACAACAGGTGGACCAAAGGGCCAGGGCCAGTCCCGAGACGTTGTCCAGGACCGACAGTTCAAGGAGAGGCACAAGTCATCCTTTACACACAACCAGAGGGCTCAAGCTCAGCACAAGCGCAGCCGCGGCAGGTACTCCTAGGATCTACCAGCGAGCTGCGCACAGATCTCACGGCTTTGCTCAGAAGCTGGTCTCTGTGGTTGGCTTTATTCAAATGCCGCACTCAGATCAGCTACTAGCCACTGTGTGCAGTGATGCTGGAAGGGGAAGCCATTTTTGCAGCACAAGGAAAGGTGGCGCGGTCTGTACTAGGGAGGTAAATGCGCACCACTTAAGGTTGCGGGACACGAAGCAGTTTCTCTCCCAGGTGACAGATGGACCACCAATGCCCCCCTCCTTTTTTTTTAATGTGCTTTGTTTATTTTGTCTGGCATCATTATAAATAATCTACTTCTAATCTTTTTTTGATGAAACAAAAATAAAGCATTCATGCATGGTAATAGCAAAACAAGCCCCTCTTCAAGGTTGATTTCTGCGCGAAATGTGATTGCAAGCAAGCCACTGATATTTATATGGAGAAGGCTACACATGGCTCTCTTATCAACTCAACATTCTGTGGCATGAAGGCCACGCATTCAAGTGTTGGCGCCAACATTTGTGGGTGTTTTCGCGATCAGCACACTTGCACAGATGTAGGAACCAGTTGACTACACAGTGTAAATGCAGATGTATTTCTTCTCATTTTATTTTTTGTGATGCTTTATTTGCATGGTGTAGGCCACGGTGGTAGAATAGGATAGGTGGCCAAACGGCGCCGCTCCATGACGTTCCAGGTCAAACTTTATGCGCTAACTTTATTTTAAATTGTTCCTATTAGAGGCTTTCATTGAGGAGAAAGTTCTTCACCATGAGAAGTCCCGAGATTTTTCATTTTTTTGTAGCTTACTTGCACAGTTAGAAGGCGGTTGTAGCAGTTGCAGCAGAGAAGCTTATATTTTGGGCTCTTGCAAGTTGCCGGCAGCATGTTGCATGAGGTGGCAGCAGGGTAGTCTGGGCTCATCCTGCGATTAGAAATTTTTAAGCTCTGTAGAGCCTGATACACTTATTTTTGTGGGGCAAGGCTGGCAGACAGCCTCTACAAGTTATTAAAAACTTAATGTTTTTAAAGCGACAAACTTGCGACAATAGCCTTTACAGCACAGCGAAAGCTTGCGAAGCATGTCTTTGAGCCCATAAAACCTCTGTCGCGCCCTGGCAACCGCTGAAGAAACTCTAGAGTTCAGCGATGTGCTTGCCAGAGCTCGTTTGGCCACCTCTCCTATTCTACCACCGTGGTGCAGGCTTTATAATTTATGTGCAAATAGTTTGACCTGACCATGATGCAAACCTTTTGAATTTTCCAAAAACAGTGAATGCCTTGTAACTGTAAGAGCCTACTTGTACTTTTCGTGGGGACCTATCAAGTGACCACTTCTGAATGATGTTGAGCAAATATTTTTCACTCTGGGAGCATTTCTTACTGTGTGTCCCTTTGATGAACTGAACTGTCTTATTTTGTGTACAGAATAAACTGTCTCCTAAGCAGAGTTTGTCTTTTTTGTTGATTAGCTTAGGCAGCTTCTGCTTCATGGTGCATCAGCAGCTACAGAAGTCACGTGTTAGCCTTTGTCGAAGACAATTTTCCATACGCGAAGCCTTGTTCATACGCAAAATCAATGTTCATGCTGCGACTGCTAAGTTAGAGTAGCAGCTTTATTGTCCCACCTGTTTCCCATTGTAAGCAAAGTGCTTGGACTTTGGTTCTTTCTTAGTTTTATTTAAATTCATTTGTGCTGTTGCTTCCTAGTGAATAAGTTAAAAACCTTAGCAGCATTTTATTTGCAACTGGTAGTTTTCTTTTATGTGCTAACTTACTTGCACAGTTAGAAGGCGGTTGTAGCAGTTGCAGCAGAGAAGCTTATATTTTGTGTCTTTTCATACACTCACTTGGAGTTTCATGAAATCACTTTTTTTTGCGACTTCCATGGTCCATAACAAAATTTTAATTTTTGTCCTGCTGTAAGACAAAAGCAGGCTAAGCAGGCGTCAGTAGGAGTGCCGCATGTAAAAAGTACATGAAGTACAATTGCCAGAAACACACTGGCACTCTGGAGCGCCAGGCAGCTGTGCAAGCCATGTATCAAGATCTGCACAGGCGCAGTGACGCCTAGAGGTATGTTTTTTGTGTTGTCTGCTACAACGTTTGGGCATGCCGATGGAAATGCTTACTGAAGTCGAAGCAGTGTACTGGGTTTGAGGTCTGAGGTCGCTGCATACGGCACAACTCTGTGTTGGCTTGGCCGAAGCAGCAATACCGTAATATTCGAGAGAAGCCCCATCCTGCCAAAAAAACACTCGTGTCTTTGGCATGATTTGCTTTTTTTTTTTGCAAAACACCGAAAAGATTGCCCTGCAAAGGCAATCTGAAGAAACTTTTCGGCAGGACAACGTGACTGTCGTGTCCAGGCTTGGGCATCCATGTCTTAAGGTGTGGCGCGATTTTATTCAAAAGCGCTGGGGGTAATCTATAGTGTCCTTTGCTCTCGGGGGG
>NC_051154.1:312033940-312072605 GCF_013339745.2 Dermacentor silvarum
TTCTCGTCAATTATGTGCGATATGCATACATCTCGCACATTTCTCGCACAATTCGCGTACAAATTTTTCAATAGGGTAAGCTCTTCAAGTATGAGTGCTGCATCACTTGATATGCAAAGAATGAGAATCCTGCTGACGGTGACGCTCCCAGACCGCCGCAATACACACATGGACCCTCTCCACAGTACTTTTGGTGGAGGAAATAGTAAGTTAACATTACTAATATTTTAAGGTTGTCTGAAGACAAAACATAGTTGAATGATAGAAGTCAGGTGCAGATTGGATGAGAGTGTTTTAGCTAAAAAGCCAACATTTCTTATGGGGACTTGCATAGCGCAGGCAAATTTCTGACTTAAACGTGAGCTCTTTAGATTATGCACGCCTGTTCAACCTATAGTCTGTTACTAATGTTACTTTATGGGCTGAATATCATAAAAGCTGCTGCAGATTTGTTTCTTTGAAGAAAACTTATTGCAGGTTGTAGTGCTTATTTCGTGAAATGCTACACATGACACATGAAGCAATCATTATGCAAATGTTGTTGACATAAGTTAAAACTTTGAGTTCAGCTGACAGAACAGGAAATGTAGCAGGAATAAAAGCATATGAGCGTAAAGAAAACAGAAAAGCAAATAGGTTAGCAGCGTTCACTGAACGCTTAACGTACTTGGCAGTCTGTCAGGAATTTTTTTTAAATGTGCAAGAATGTCATCTTGAAAACTTTAAAGTAAGTTTAGAAAATGCATTCATTAAAAATCGGCCAGTAAACATGATAGTAGTTTTAGTGGTGAACAGTCTCAAGTTGTTCTCAGCGAATGAGCCAGTGCACCTAATTATTAAGTGTTATCATCTGTACAGCTTATTTTTATGATGTCAAACATTGTTTATTATTTGAAGCCCATTTCGCGAACACTTATTCATCCTAACTTTCTAAATTTCTGTGTTGCAGCTGTGCATTGAGGTGGAACTTCGGTTTGGATCGAAGATAACCGAACTTGAGAACAAACTCGCTGCTGTGGCGCGAGTCTTCTCGGAAAATGAAGAACGGGAATGCACGCTGGTGGATGTTATGAAGCACATACAAGGCAATGTTGGGCACAGTCTCATATGTGAGGTAGGTGGACATGCTCTCTTGAACACTTTGCTGCTCAAATCTTCTTATAGATGTGTGAACAGGGTTCTTTGCGAGACTGAAAAACCTAGTTCAAAATATTTGCATCTCTAGCTGGCTAACACTTCTAAAGTGTGATGTACGTTATTGTGTGGTTGGGATCTGTTTTTATGTGCCTCTGCTTGTTTAAAATACATTTAGTAAAGTACTTAGGGGCAGTATCATCAATAAAATAATATTGGGGCTTTGAATTAGTAAGGATAGCACTAAGCCACGAATGAAGTCCCTTCTCTGCTTTGCACAGCAATATAGATTTTTATCCTTAGATAAACCTGCCTACTTTTGTGAGTGTTTCTTGCAATGTTTGCAATGACTCGGGGTTTATTGAGCAGATTGACTTGCGAGTAGGAAAGTATTGTAGCAGGTCAAGTGGCGCGCTTTGAAAAGGACGAACTGACTGGCATGTGAGATCCATTGTAGAGAATAGAGGACGAAATAGGATTGAATGTCAGATGATTGTGTCGTTTGGCTGATAGCGTCGTGCCGGAACGCGCTGTTCGTCTTTAGAATAATATTCAATTAGTCTCAGTGATATGCACTTTGTGCCCTAAGCAGGCGAGTTTCTTGTGCTGCATATAAGTGGCCACAAAGGGCTGCAGCGTGGCCATTCCGTGTCTTGTGGTGGGGCATCCAGGTGCCCATAGGCATATTTACCATGGGATAGGGGGAGCACTTGCCCGTCCACATTCAAAAGAGGGAGGATAAGCCCCCCCCCTCCACCCACTTTTTATTTGGTCACTGTTGGCAGGCATAAAATGAAATAAGCTTGGACAAAACGGGGTAAATTGTAGATTATTGGAGATGCTTTCGTCCTGCAGTGGACATAGCATATGCTGATGATGAGGACGATTGGCAGCACATTGGCAAATTCAACAATTCAGGCTAACTTTTCTTTCAGCGTAGCAATTATGTAATTAACGGACCTTTATTACACATTCCGTCCTTGAACTGCAGTGAGCATTGCCTTTCATTCCCCACCACAACGCATAACAGGTTCTGTCGGTGCGAGCCAGCATTGCCAAGGAGGCTACCGCTGCACAGACCTCTCCTCATAGCAAGAGTAGAACTTGTTGCTGGGCGAGGTGGTTGACATGTGAGGAAAGCATGGTTGCGCGAACTGGAAAAGAAAGTCTTGGAAAGGAAAGTAGGAAACGATAGGTCAGGCGCTGAACTTCCACTGTTTTATTCTTACAGCAGAGCAAGAGGGATTCAACAAATGCGCATGCATGTGTCAGTGTCGTCAAAGGCGATTACAGTGACGTTTTTAACAGCTGCATCTCGTCGAACAGAAAAACGGACGTATCACTAATACAACTCGTGCCTCTCTTTTTTATGTGGTAGGCCTCCAAAAGTTCTCTAGCTAACGTATCACCACTCTTGCCAATTATCTTAATGTCACGCATTAGTGGCTCACATGTGCCGGCCAGGTCGCGCAGGTCGCGGTCAAATGACGCCTTTTAACGACGATCTGTATGTTCAGCGGCAAGGAATATGCATTGGTTCCTGCGTCGCACCCGTGCTCCGTGACATTTTCGTGGCGTCAATTGACCGCGACGTGTACTGTTCCTTTGACGAAAGGTTCTACCTTAAGGCTTTTAGATACGTTGATGATTTTTAATTTGTTTGAAAAGCAACCATGATTTTACCGGTGACCAGTGTATTAACGAAGTTTTACGTGATTTTAGGCTACATAGGAAGGGCATGCTATTTACACATGAACTCCCTTCCCATGGCAGTTTTTAGATCGGATTTTAGTTTTTGACAAAAACCACGTCTGTTGGCAGTATAGCCCCCGTGCACAGAAGGAATTGCTGCCATACGATTCGGCACATTCGAAGTTAGTAAAAAGAGGAATAGCCACTCTATGCCTTGAATCTGCTCTCATGAAGTCATGCTCTCATGCGATGCCGGCTAGCTTTGACAACCAATTGGCGAGGCTACAGACAGCTGGCTACCAGAGCTCGGTCGTAGGGGCAGTCTTAAAAACATTGCTCCAGAAGGTGAAGGGCAAAAAGCATATGCCTAACCCTAACCAAAAAGGATGCAAGCCCGCAGTGGTGCCATATGTCCACAAACTTCCCACAATTTGAAGAAAGTCGCAAATAGGTTTAGTGTACCTGTTTTCTCGGCGCCACGCAAGTTGGCTAGACTGTGGCCACACATTAGCCGCGTTGACAAAAAAAGTCAGGGTGCCAGAAAAACCACACCAGACCTTACGTGAAATGTGCGACTGGCGTTATTATGAGATACCGCTGAAATATGGGAAATCCTACGTGGGCCAAACGGGGAGAATGAATTGTCAATCATGAACAGAGGTAATGCGCACTTACCTGCGCATTGCATGGTTTGCTTGGCCGGCACATGTGAGCCACTACTGCGTGACATTAAGATAATTGGCAAGAGTGGTGATACGTTAGCTAGAGAACTTTTGGAGGCCTATCACAAAAAAAGAGAGGCACAAGTTGCATTAGTTATACGTCCGTTTTTCTGTTTCATGAGATGCAGCTGTTAAAAACGTCACTGTAATCGCCTTACACGACACTAAAACACGCATGCGCATTTGTTAAATCCATCTTGCTCTGCTGTAGGAATAAAACAGTTAAGTTCAGCGCCTGACCTATCGTTTCCTACTTTTCTTTTGAAGTCTTTCTTTTCCGGTTCCCGCAACCATGCTTTCCTCTTCATAGCAAGTTTGAGCTTGTACTACTTGCATAGGTGTATTCACCAGGGTCGGGGGAAAGGGGGACCATACTTTCTCCCCTACACTTCTGAAAGCGGGCATTGTCGGCTGCATGCATGCAGTCGAGTGCAGTCAAAATCTGGTGTGGTTGAGATGCATCTTTGCTAAAAAGAATCCAGACGTAGACCAAAGTGAACACAATATTTCAGAATAAGCTGAGGTGTGCTCGTACAATGCAGGTGTCCCGAGAAATGAAAGGAATTTGAATTAGTACAACTGCAACAACGTTGAAACCAAACGACAGAAATATCTCAATTGATGCACTGTAATTTAGTTCATGCATATATAATGGATTTGATTCTATATTCAAGGTTCATCTTTCTAATATACTTGAACTCGGTATGAAAATTTCACTGCTTGAACAGCCCTGCTTTTTTACAATTCTCTTCAGCTTTCAGATGCAATCATGTGTCCTAATGTGTATCAAATGAAATTGATCTAATTGGCTTGTATAGTGAATTTGTTGCTTAGGCTTTCTTGCAAGTAATGTTCGTCTGGACAAATCGTTTATTGTAGTGACGTCAGTATAGTGAACGTGAGAGCGTGTAAAGAAAAAAGAAAGTGCGACATACGTTTTGGCTGGTGCACCAGCCTTTGTCAAAGCGAAACGTTGGGAAAGTGCACTGTGCAATAACAATGTGCGGCGTACTATCTTTTTTAGTTATTATACTACCAGTGTCAGCGCGATATATATATATATAGTGTTTGTTATGCTATTGCTGGTGCCCGTATGGGGTTTAGACCTATGCCGTGGGAGAACTTGTGCATTGTCTCGCTTGTTGTGCGACCTCTTGCCTTTCACTTACGAGCATAAAGGTCTACAGATTTCGGAAGATAAATAAGTTCTGCTTATATCCTGGGCTAAATATGATTGTTTTAAATATATAGGAAGGCAATTTATTCATTCTTTTTGTGCAGATATTTCTTCCACGAAAACTTTGGTAAGAGATGCGAACTTTTAAGAGAACAATACAGGGGAATTGGCTCAGCCTATACACTAGGCTACAGATGCGAGTTTTCATCATTAGTTGTCAGTGAATTGGGAAATCCAAACTACTAAGGCACAATCAATGTACGTTGACTGTGAGTAACACACCTGTCTGGTTTACTAGTGCCAGCATTCCTAGCTGACTTCTCTCCTTTTGCCCTTGTTCGTACATCTGTTTGCTTTATTATGTGGGGAAATGAGGCATGCATGCCGTGCTCTAAACTACATAAATAAATTTTGGGCAGTGGTTTATGTCATCTGTAATTTCTTTCCATAGATGGCATTGCCAGCTGAGGACCTCCAAGTAACAGCACCCCACATTTACTGCACTCCTGAGAAGATTTGTGTTTTTGCTGGCAGCCAAGCCGAACTGATAACAGTCTCCAAGTCTGGATTAGGACGGGCACTTATTTTTTGCCTTTTGACTTACTACATTAAGAACTTAGAATATCCATTTGCATTTTTCCAAATGGTTGCTCTTGTGCAAAAAGTTGTGCTGCCAGGAGACAAGCTTGTGAAAGGACTGCTTTCTCCTCGTCTGAAGCGTCTCTGTGCGCTCTTAAGCAAGAAAAATGTAATCTAGACTTTCCATGTTTTTTACCAACTGTGAGGGGAAAGAAAAAAACAACAAACAGTAGAACCCCACTGATACGTTTTTCACGGGACCCTAAAAAGTAAACGTAAGAGCCGGGAAACACAAGAGCCGAGAAACAGGAAAAATTGAGAAATGAGAGTAGTGTTGAATTGCACACAATATTATTTTAATTCTTACATGTGAAAAAAAGTCATAGCCCGAACGGCGAAGCATCGATTGTGATAGCAAATTAGTAGACAGCTATACAAAGTAAGGATAGTAGTTTTATCGTCAGTATAAACTTGTAAACATTTACTTATTACCTATATTAACAACCATGGTGTCAGCGCCCACAACAAACATGAACACATCACACTCGATGAGCGCGGACACGCGCTGTCAAACGCTGGCGTGAAGTGCTGCTGCAGCAGCGAGCGAAGTGACCTTTGTGCTGTTGTCTATCGCTTCAACGCAAACTCAGCGCCGAGAACACGCACAAAGCTACAAGCCGCCGACGCACCTACACTGCCTAGACTCTGTCGTCTGCTACCCTCGCACGCTTTTACTCGTGCGGCGACGGCGTTATTGCCCTTGGACTTTATACGGAGCATCTATATATGCGCCAAAACCAATTTGAGGGCCACAACGCGTCATAGACAGCATCTTTTGATAGCAAATATGGATCTCAAAGGCCATGCCTTTGCTGGCGGAAACCGAAAATACGATAGGTGTCGCCCCGGCACTTTGGGTGGCCAATCCCATCATCAAGCTAAGCGACATGAAAAGTCAAAATGGCCGCTCGGGCCAGTGCGGGGTGGCAGTTCACAACGTATGAAGCGGGAACGGTCCAACAGTTGTGACGCAACAGCGGGGGGACGAATGCATTGGGTTCTATTGGAGCTCTGCCTGGACCGGCCGAAAACGACAAAACCAATTCACAGCATCCGGGAACGCAGCACCCGGGAACATAACAGCGGGCTTCTACTGTATGTGATTTAGTTCAAAGCTGTTGGTTAGCTCCAAAGGTGGGAGAGGCTTATTCCATAAGCAGCTGTTTTTTTTCACGTCATTCCTTGTTTACTTCTAGTCACAAGCAGTGCATTTAATTGCTCTAGTCATTTGTTCGTCTCCCTTCTTGTGGAGGATGGTTAATTTTGTTTTACTTGCGTATTTATAGGCCTCAGAATTTCTCATAAACATAGTTTAAGCATTTAATTCACCCACGTAGATGGTTCTGTTTTGCAAAGAGTAATGCACTCTATTTGCCCTTCTTTGCTCAGTACTAGTAGATCGGTATATATCTGCACCTGTGCAGAAATCTAGTATTGTAGTTATTAAATAGCATCAATTGTGATATGTTTGTTATTTCACACAGTTGTGCTTCGATGACTGTATATGGTAGGTCTCATGGATGGTATTTTTGTATCAGATCTTGTTGAAGAATAAACTTGTAATAATTTCGTACCTGAGAGTACTCCAACTTATTTCGCGAGAACGTTCACAGAATGGTAAACGGAACAGCTTATTACAAAGGCTCAGGTGCATAGTAAGGAAGTGAAATATGACATTGCCTTCAAGTACATCAAAGAAACTCATTGTCACCATATTATTGCAAGCAGCGCTTTGCAGTATGCTTTTGCTCACCTGAACTAGATTATTATAGCCAACCTGTGGATGTTGCTTCCCCAATGTGTTCTTCATTGAGCGTGTACTTCAAGTAATTTTGTGCCTTTGGAAGATGCATTTTTTATAAATAGTGGCTTTTGTGCACAAGTAATACTCTACGAACTGGGGATATTTTTGGCTTTCACATATATTGGAGGGACATTAACTAAGAGGCAGTATATGTTAGAGACCTACAGCTGAGTTATAATGGCAATCAAGCAGGAACTCTACCCAAAAGGCTATGTTAAATTTAGGGGTTACTTCAGCTATTTATTCATATGTCTTTATTGTGATTGCGCTGTATTTTTATAGCTAGCCTATAAAATCTATCACCGCGTCATGATTAAAAATGTTCTGCATCTCGAATGGGGCCAACATTGTGATACCTGTCAGTTGCCTCTGATTTCTTTTCACCACAGATTGTCATGCAGAAGTTTGAATTATGGGAGTGAAAGAAAAATGTTTGGGTCAATACCAATTCGAGAAAGTTACGTGCTCTCTTCAAGGCTTCAATGAAATGCATTTACAGTGGAAGTCTTCTTTATAGTCCCACAATTTAAACACCAGCGTAATTATATAATCTGAGGAAGAACATATATCACTCAACTGGCAGGCATGACAATATCGGCCCAATTCGAGATGCAAATACCTTGTCGTGGAGCATTGTTTATTTTCTAGGTTGGCTATAAAAATAGAATGCAAGCAAAAAGAAAAATATCCATATATATAAATTGCTGAAGTAACCCATAAAGTTAACACGTCCTTTAGAGGTTACATTTGCTTTTAGAAAATAAAAGTCTACGGCGTAACCTCTAAAGCTGCATGTTTTTCAAGGGTAACAATGTAACCTATACTATATTGGTTACAATGTACCTTATAATATATTAGCTACAATGTACCTTATAAATGTGAATTTGTGCACCTATACTAAGGGTTACCCAGCTAAGGGTGTAGGACCTTCTTTATTATTTTATTATATGTTTGCTATGGCCCCGACGCGCGCGCGGGTCCAAAACGCATTAGGCAGGCCAAGTCCCAATTTGACCTGCCATAAAGCCCCTCAATAAAGAAAAGTAGCACCATGTTTTGAAGATCGCCGCTTTCCTCCTCTCCTGCCCGCGCTCTCGGCGCTCGGCCCTCCGATTGGCCGAATGCTGTCACGTGCTCTCGCGCACTTTTTTTCTTGCTTGTTTTTTGCTCTCGCCGCCATCGCGGTGCCAGACCATTGCGAGCGGTGTATGGAGGCATCACGCATCGCGTCTCCTTTGCGCTTTTAAGGCGTAGTGTACGCGATGCCGTGTTGCTCGGCATTCGGGTGCAGAACACGTGAAACAGACGGCAAGCGACTCTTCCGGATTCCATCTGCGAAGTGAGACGCGGCGCAGAGGAAGGTCTGGCTTCAAAGAATAAGCAGGGCTGATTTCAACCCAACACAATGGTCCCGGCTGTGTGAGGTCAGCGAGCGATTCTTCCACAAAACGGAAGAATCGCTATGCGAGACCGCAAAAGCAGCCTCGCGTACACCTGTAAGATGACCGCTGCCGGGCTACTCAAATCCGGAAAAAAATTTAAAAATGTGTGGAGTAGTGTGAGGCTTCCTGCAAGCCAGCGAAGCCGCTAGCCTCATTATCGACGGACCACTTCCGCCGAATGATCGGTAGCTCACTAGTCAGTGAAACCAGTCAGACAACTGCATATATACAGCTGGTGGATCATTCACTCCCGCAGCGTAGTCATTGTTAGAGGCCCGCTGTGCACGTTAGCCGCTGGCAAACGAGGGACTGGAGCTAGTGAAACGCGGAGATGACGGCGCTAGGTCAACCAACGCCGAGGTCGCGCGTGGCATGGCTCAGTTAAAGCCCGACTTGGAGGCTTTAGGCTCACTGTATCACCGCTAATAGTACAACCATCTAAGCGCAACGGTATTTATGCGTCCTCTCGTTGTTTCGGCAGCCAGTCATAATATAACGCGAAAACTTCCGATCAAAATACGAGTTCAAGAGCGCGAGCGACACGTAGCCACAGCGTTTCATTCGGAGAGCGTCTGCTAGTTCAGCATCGTGTAGGGGGAGCCACGGTCGACATAAGAGAGAGTGAATGCCGGCGCAGGAGGAGGAGAGAGGAGATGGCGCTACTTTTCTTATTGAGGGGCGTTAACCTGCCAAGGATGCGAGCGCCATCTAGACAAAATTTTCGCAAGTAGTCTACGCGAGCGCGCTGCTGTTGTTATGGTATAAATGTTGGCAAAAGGGGTTTGTGTTTTAGTCTCTTCGTAACAGAATTATGGTTTCTCGTACATTCAAAATACAGTCGGACGCCACCTTCTCTGTCAGTTGTGGTATAGTCGTACTTTACCATTTTTCAGACAGATTTCATTGTGAGAAATTCAATTTTTGTTCACTATCACCTTGCGCCACGCGGAGGGCCTGCGCGGTCGGGGTGGTTGGGGATGATTTTCTCCGCCACGGAGGCCGACACCGACGCCGATGCCGGATTTTCTGCGACACGGGGCCCTTAACGCTTTCGCGTTAAAATCCTCGTGTAGCTCCAGGCATGCTTGCCCTGCTAATAACAAAGTCAGGTAGCATGCGAGAAAGCCGTAGCTGGCACATTTTGCGTATAAAATGGTGCCGCACATCACGAATAGAAAGGAAGCGCTTAACAAGCCTCACGAAAAGATGCGACAGGCCAAGGCCCGCGTCTTTCACTCGCCTGAACAGATTTGTGCTTCTGCATCTTTCTCACGTGGAAGCCCAGACAACAACGGCGAATACTCTATAGAGTTTTTGCACATTAGCTTCTGCGCTACACAACACTTGCACTGTGTACCACAACTTGCTAATGAAAAATATGTTACATACAGTGGCCCTAGCAAACATCGATGGACGAGTGCCGTTCCACCGTGTAGCTTTCTCTCGTGTTTCTTTTACTTTTTGAATCCAGTAATCATCATTGCTTCTGCAGTGTTCAAGAGGCACACGGAGTTATATTACTGAAGTTGAAACCACCGCAGGTTAGGATAAATACCAGGGGCTTATGGTCATTCACAATGCCATAGACCCAGACAGGTTCCCCGATTCACTCTACTTCCAGTGATGTCTCCAAATTCCTTAACCTCAACTGGCTCTTCGATACTTTCTCTAGACGTACAACACAATGCTACATCATCAGCATGTGGCAAAACTTCAGCTCAAATCAACCTAAAACCACGAATGGGCTCCTTTTAATATGGCCCCCAACACAAGCACATGCGTATATTTGCACGTGTACGTCTATTGTTGCCAATGCCAACTAGCTCTTCGAGATGATCACCGTGTGTGCCACACAGCGTAGCACGGGTGCGCGAGAGCACGCCCGCCGCTTTCCTTTACACCAATGACGTA
Organism: Dermacentor silvarum; assembly: GCF_013339745.2. Classification (NCBI taxonomy): domain Eukaryota; kingdom Metazoa; phylum Arthropoda; class Arachnida; order Ixodida; family Ixodidae; genus Dermacentor; species Dermacentor silvarum. Next base: position 312,044,462 of record NC_051154.1, read on the forward strand.
GGAATGAAATGGGCATAAATACAGGGTGTTTCAGCGAACACTTTCAAAAATACTTAAAGGGCGTCTGTGGCAGATAGCGCAATTCTAGTTCATGAGCTGGTCTACTCGAGGAGGCGGACATTACTTGAGCAAAAAATTGAATGCATAATGGAATAATTAACAAAAATTCACGAATTAAGCTTTTAACTTATTACCTTAATTATGACTCATATTGCGATTTACAAATTCTAGCCCTGGAGTTTGCAAGGCGGATCCACTTGGAACGAGTTCTCAGGATGACACCAGTTTCGAGACATTAATTCTCGAACTTTGCGTAGAAATGCGTCGGCGTTTAAGTTACTTTTGTGCTAGCTTCAATGCAAAAAACGACATTTAGTTAAATAACTAGAACGCCAATGCATTTCTCCGTAATGTTAAGGAATTAATGTCTGCAAGCTGGTGTCATTCAGAGAACTCGTTCCAAGTGGATCCGCCTTGCGAACTCCACGGCTAGAACTTGTTAATCGCAAATATGACCCATATTGCGATTCACAAATTCTAGCCGTGGAGTTCGCAAGGCGGACTTCACGGCTAGGTAATAAGGTAATAAGTTAAAAACTTAATTCGTGAATTTTTGTTAATTGCTCGATTTTGCATTTCAATTTTTCGTGCAAGTAGTGTCCGCCTCCTCGAGTAGACCAACTCATGAATTGGAAATGTGCTGTCTGCCACAGACAACCTTTAAATATTTTTGAAAGTGTTCGCTGAAACACCCAGTATAGCATTTCGCTGGCCGTTTCACGAACGCTTAGATTCACATAGATTCCAATATGTGCGTTAAATGTACATAATTTTTATTCAGGGGTTGTGCCGCGAAGTATATGTAGTACAAAATGGTCAAAAACGCATCAAATTCAGAAGGCATCAAACCTGTGTGATGCAGGTACAGCAACAATGGGTTTTTGCACTCGTTCTTCATTATACAACGGCTCAAGCCCTCTGAAACATTAGGCTTTAGTTTGGCCTCCCTAGGAATCGTGTGCCTAATATATTGAGTATCGGAGCATAGCCACACACAGCAAAGAATTTCGGGCGCAGACGCACCAGCTCGGCAGTTAGAAGACATTAAAAGGTTTTCATTTGCAAGTCCCCAAGCCCTGGAGACAGCAAGTGTCGGGGACCTAACAGTCGGGAAAGGTTGTGGAGAAGGCAGACCTATGTTTAAACAGGAGCGCGAAGGCACACAGAAGGCAAGAACCAGACACACTTGTCCTCTGTGTTCATTCTTCAAGCTGCTTTTTTTCATTATTTTTGAGAATAAGCCATATACCAACCATCTCAAGGGAACACAAGGAAGCAGTTGCCAGCACGGAGTTAAATGTCGCAAAAACCATCCCAAGTGAACACAAGGAAGCATGTTGCAACGCGTTCCACGAACCAGTGGTAGGAGCATTGCTAGAAAACGACTTTGGGGACGACTGTGTGTATCACGTCGCTGCAACGTCGCTGCAACGTCGCCGCAACGTCGCCTCAACGTTTTATACGCTATGCGTGCCCAGCGTTGATGCTTCGTATTTAAAGCGAGAAACGTAGCTTTGGACCGCCTACCAAGAACAGACTTGCCTCTCGAAGTACAGTGGCCCCTTCCAAACCCTAAGCCACCCCAGCAAATTGGGGCAGCTCGGAAGCTCTGTGGTCGTCCGTGCCCTCGGCCTGCTAGCAAAACTGTTTCACGTCTGGTCCTACACAGTGAATATGTATAACAAGGAGGGTTGGACAGCTCGCAATCCGACCATCTCCCATGGGGCGTCATGTAAGGTTGGACGAGCGGGCAAATGAAAATTTTCAGAGTGGAGTTCAACTCACAATCACCCAAGTGAGATTCGAAGAGCGCGCCAACGAAAGTTTGCAGCGCGGAGTTAAACGTTACAACTACCCAAATATCATCTTTTCTTTCTTTTACGCCAACGACTACGACGTTTTTGCCCAACACAAGACATTCACCTTCAATAAAACGCCACGATTTATTATAATAATTGAGAAAAGATGTGATAAGGCTCAAGCTGGACATCGACGGAGCCCTGTATGCAGCCGCCATCTTTGCTCGTTTGTGGCGTCCCCTAAAGCTCGTGAAAACTGCTAATATGGTACTGAAATTTGTCTTAGCGCGTAGTTGCCGATCTGCATAGTTTGAGCCACTAGGATGGCCTCAGCGTTCATTGCTCGTATGGACAGCCCTACTGCATTGTCAAGCCATGCGCTTGCTCTTGCTCTGCCATCTGGAGCACTCCGTTGAATTCTTAGCCGTCGATGCAGCCATCGCTTCTGGCGGAGACACGCAGGGTTCTCACACACGTCTCGAAGCATAACTTTGAGCCATGAGGAGCTCACGCATGTAGGATGGGTTGAGGATTCATGAAATACTTAAGAAATTGATTTGACGCACCTGAGCGTTGATCCACGAGCGAGCGGACAATATATGCTGGCGTATACTGCTTGATGTAACTCCCATCCAATCCAATGACATGTGCATGGTGGGTCAAAAAATATCAATATTTCTGCAGCGCGCGGTGTGTTTCATCGTGTTTTTGTCGGTGATTCGTCGGTGTGTTTTAGCGTGTTGGCAAGGCATGTTTCGTCGTGTTTTTCTTTAGTGGGGACAAATGACGCCATGGTTTCATTGCAGTGACATCGCGAGCTGTGTGCGACCATAAACTAGACCTTCATCTCGCTAAATCGAAAACCAATCTCAATAAAACCACCTAGCTAATACCGGAACTTGGCTGGCGACTTGAGATAAAGCGTGGCGATATTCTACAGTGTGCGCCTCTGCTTATGATGTTGTGGACGTCAGCATCATTATCAAGCTGTCTCAGAATATGGTGGTTGTCCGCTACGACAGCCTGCTGATGTCGCAGCAAAATGAGTTCAAAGCCGGTGAAATCACGGAAGTCTGCTGATTTTACTACCTGGCTTTTTCACGGAAGATGAATGCATTTTATTGCGATAGCAGTTATATGGACACTCCAAGCGCATTTCTGCCGTCGCCATGAAGCGATACACAGCACGAAGGTCACTTAGTTCGCTGCTGCTGCCGCGCTTCCTGACGCCAGCGTATTGACAGCGAGTGTCCGCGACACCATGCTTGTTAATTTAGTTAGCAAGCGAATATTTCAAAGTTTATACGGCCGATAAAACTATAATCCCTACTTCGTATAGCTGTCTACTAATTTGCTATCGCAATCGCTGCGTCGCCTTTCGGGTGAAACTGCGGCTCTCTTTAATGGCGCCAAAATAAAAGCTCTGTAACCATAGATAGGCACTGTGAATTTTGGTTGTGTAGTTTGGTATATTGTAGATAAAGATTCGACCGAGGGGCGGCATCGGGAGTATTAAAATTTTCAACAGCTGGAACAGCCACGAAATAAAACAATGCCGCTGTTCAGCAGTAAAATTCAAGTTTTTCATGAAATACACCGCGAGGTGCACCACTGCGAGAACGCTTCTCGTTCAGATTATTAATGCGAAACATTCTTTGGCTCAGCCCACGCACTTTGCGGTAGGTAATTATAGGTAGGTTCCTGTCTCTCTTCAATTCGGGCCTCTTGAAATAAGACAAAAATTCAACTATCTGGCGGTGGGATTGAACCTCTGACTCCAAGCAAAGCCGCCCAACGCTCTAACTATGAGGCTACGATCGCTTTTACTTTTTTACCGGTGTTTGACTTCTTACACTTCCAAAAAGTCATCAGAGGTCTAAGAGAAAGGTCGGTGTTAAATGGATGACATTATGTACATTACGTGCGTCCGCCTCACACAGGTGATGTTGTTTGACATTTTTGCGATACAGCTAGACGTTCAATCCTGTGTAGCCACTCAGGAAAACATTCTATTTATTTTTGTAACTCAATAAACGGTGCCATACATTCGTGAAAGTAAGTACGCGCTGCTTTTGCATCCCGGTTCCAATGGAGTGCCATAAACAGTAGAAGCCCGTAATAATTAAATCCCAGGGAAACCCATCATCACTGTTTAATGCCAAATACCAGACACCATGTGGACCTATCGGAAGTTCTCTTTTACAAAAATAGATTCCCTCCCAACAGTGAATGAGAACGTGATCAATATCTTCCAGTTTTTTTCAATAAAGACAGTGAGTATTCCAAGCTAAGATAAATCCGAGCTACTGCATGAAAGTTTTCATTGATAACATGTCTGTGTGCAAATTAAACAATGTTTTTGTTGCAAGTTGAAACGGACATTTTCTTAACACGCTTAAAGTCTTCTAGGCAGGGGCCTCCACTGTAGATGACCCTGTATATTCGGAAAGTAAGAAAACACAAAAAGAAAAAAAAACACAAACAATACAGTGTCACAAACAGCGTCCCCCCACATAGCACCAATGAGAGTATGTGCGCTCGCCAAATTCCATGTTTTTTGTACATCCCGAGCGGGAGCGTGTCGAATGCACCGCCTTCGGGATCAGCCCACATACTTGAGTCTTGTCGTTGTATATAGCATATAACGCTACGAAGATGCTGTGCGACATTGTACTACCTTCAGGATCGCTACGACGAAGTTTACAACGTTTTTTCGCCATATTAAAAACAATACCGTCGCCATGTCGTTGTCGTCACACTATCGTCTTCTTCTTGAGTTCGTCGTCACACGCATACAGTTGATTCCTTTATACAAACACGTGGGTCCCTCTGGTAACTTATGAGGAATGCGAAACGATGCTGTATAGCCAGCTATGTGCAAACTGCTTCGCATAACATCTATTCCAATAGTGAGGGGGTTCTGCATATGTTCTTTTACCTTGACAATCTTTCTGCGAATGAAATTTGTTAACTTTCCATAGTGCGAACACTTGCACTTTCGTATTTTTACAAAACTGGATCACTCTCAAGAATGATGCACTTGAAAAAGTTCCGCTTCTCTCTTCGTAGGAGTTTCCGGAATGCGCTGGAGTGGGCTTCCGGATATATGGTGTGCATGTACTTCTTTTATTTTGGCTAGTCCCTGTGTCAATTGAGACCACAGTGCAGTTGTTTATTTAATAGCGGAAATCAACGAGAACCACTGTCTATCTCACAATGTATAGGCGTGGGCGAAGTCGTTTTTCACCATCCAATGACTTAATTAATCTCTAGCAGAAGCAAACTGAGACAGGTCTTTGCCCGTCCTTTGATTCCTCTCTTTCCCCGTGCCTCATATAGATGCAAATGCACCTATGTGCTGCTGCAAAGTCTCGCGTTGACACCACTCCTTCCCAGCTCGTGCCTCGGCAGAGCGAAGTTTGCACGCTGCTTAGGTCTTCAGCGCCGTCTCTGTTCCGCAAGAGTGGACTCCTCTTCCGACATGACCGCCTTCTTTGCGGGAGTGATACATTCGGCAACGCAATCGGTGCAACCCAACGACCGAAGAGAATGAGGCTACGATGTGAAGTGAAGCTCACGCAATTGCCTGCAGCCAACTTCTTCTGACGCTGTGACCTGTTTTGTTCTTGAGCGCTTAGGCACGTTCCTGGTCTCTCAGCTGTTTTCAATGATAACCCATAGAACCATGTGCTTTTTAATGATCTGTGCAGCGTGACCGAAATAAAGCTTTGTTACAAAAAAGTATGGAAAATTTATTTCTAGGTGTGCACGTATACGTACGAACGTACTCGTTTATTGCAAGGGCTTATATGCTTCTGTAATGCACCTTAAAATATCCCTGACAATATTCGGGCATTGCAGACAGAGAAGCGCGGTGTGTAGATCACGGGGTGGCAATTGTGTCTGTAGAGTACAATAACAAATATCAGCAATAACTAGACCAGGAGGAGCCCGACTTACTAGAACTTAATAAGACAAATTACCCATCAAGCGTTGCGAATATGCCACAATCAAACAGACACACGTGACACGTCGAACAGAACATAGGTACAAGTACAGGTCCCGAGGGGTGCCTCGCGTAGCCAGGAGAGCATACATAGCACCATTGCTTACCATAGAACGCAGTTACAATCCGCCGCTCAAGACGGCAAGGGAAGGAGAAGAGCACGGTGCGCGCCGCTAGCCAGCTGGGCTAACTGGAGATGGAGACCCTGGGAGAATAGGTGGATAGCAAAATGACGTTGTCGTCCGCTAGCGACTTCAGGTTCGCGGGTTAGCGCTTCTGTTGCTTCGTTCAGCCTTGTCAGCAGTTTCTACAGTGCGATTTCTCGCTGTTCGCGAAGAAAGCACGCTTCAGTAACGTGATTATGGTTGGATTCTCGGCATTAGGGTGCGCCAATTCTTCCGTGAAAGGAAAAAAAAGTGTTTCGTTTTCCATGGAATGAAGCGCACAAACGTAAATGGGCAGTTTCCGTCAAACGAGCGACCGTGAACGGCGAGCTGTGGGTACCGAACGTAGGAGCCAGAATATGTGAAGATCATTTCGCCACAGGCAAGTGTTTTGGCGAATAACTTCGTCTATTAACGTTCTTGTACAAATACCCCCTTTTTAACAATCATTTAAATGCACACAGGTGCACCCAGCAAGGATCCTCATCACATTGATTATGTACCGTCTTCATTCCGGTACAACGAAAAGGCAACTGAGGCTGCACGAAAGAGGGAGGAGAGGTAACGTCAAAATAATTCATGCACTTTTGAGATACTTAAATCAGTGCTTTCTCTCTGTAGCTATACGCGACATGCATCTCTTGACAAAAAACGAGAGACTGCGAAGGCAAAGCAGCCGACGACATGGCGCGCGCTGGGCACCGCTGCAGACAAAACAGCGGACGAAGCGATCGACTGTACCGTTTGTTATGGGAAACGTTACTAACAGCCACTTATTAGGTTGACTTACCACTTATTAAAAACTACTTCTAAGTTAACGAACGTTTATATCCGCTCGACAAACGTTTGCGCTTGATAAACGTTATGACTATTTGACGCGACACAAACACGTTAGGGCATGAAATGTCTGCCACGTAAAAATACACGAGTCTAGCGACAAACGACGCGATGGAGATGGCTGTCACGTTCACTCGTCGCCTACAAGTCGTACCGCATGCGAGCGACGAATTTGAGCGACATCTCCCCGGTGTTGCCGGTATGAAGGCAGCAAATACTCGCCGAAACTGGCGTTACGCGTGCTTTAATAATTTAAGTTGATGTGTTTTAGTGTAAAGAGTAGCACTGATAATTCTAAAGGTCTTGCACTACGTTATTATCCTTACACGTATCAAAATCTAGTCGTTTGCTCGTTCCGTGCGACAATCGGTAGTACTTGGCTGATGTATATCCAGTTCCGACTTCGCGCTATTGGCTAGTCGCTCATAGCACTTCTGAGCGACGAGCGACGAATTCTAGATTTCCAGAACCGAGCGATCGAGCGACAAGAACAAGCGATCTGTTCGCGCGACGGCCCGTTTCGTCGCTCGAAGCCGTCGCTCGTCGCCGTCGCGCACAAAATTGCTCTCATGCGGTTTGGGCTTAAGGGCGCCAACTTAAGTACGAAGGAGCGATAGCTCACACCTACGTTTTGGAACTGCCCAGCGGTGGTTATATCGTGGTTTTTCACCAAAGTTCCGCAGTATATAAAAGACAAAGCGCGTGAAGCATGGGCATGAAGTGACGGCGACATAGACGGCGTCATGGTCTCGAACCCTGAAGTTGTAGCAGAATACGCCGTACCCCACAATCCCTTGCGACAGCCGAGATTTTGCTATCCACCTATTGACAGTGTAGAGAGTGCCGAAGGGGTGGCCGGAGCTCTGTCCGCACAGCTTTTGTTACGTTATTATACCAGAGTACCTGTGGAAACAGGTGAAAACTTCACGAAAACCCCAGTGCCCCTTTTTCGGAGAAGGCGTTCTCCCCACTAGACCGGGACATACACATAACCAGCAGAAACGGCAACTCGGGGAAAGCCGTGAAGCTCGAGCCCACAAAACCACATGAGAAATGTCGGCGGGTTATCTGGAAGGAAGGGAGAGAAAGAAAAGGTGGCGGGAATCTTGATGTAAAATTCACTTGCGTTCACGGGTCCAACACCGAAAAAGGCCGCAGCTTCGCCCGAAAGGTGAAGCATTAATTGATAGTGATAGCAAAGTATTAGACAACTACAGGATGTAAGGTTAATTTTATCGGCTGTGTAAATTGCAGTAAACTATCGTTTACCAATTAATTAACGAGCATGGTGCCACGCGCGCACAGGCAAACATGGACAGCTATCACTCGATGACCGCAAACGCTCGCTGTCACAACGATAGCATAATGAAGAGCGCGGGCCTCAGGGAGCGAACACTTCGTTCTGCCTCTCGCTTCAACGCGTCTCCGTAACTTGAGATTCGGCGCCGTCCAACACTAGGCCCGTGGGAAGACGATGCAATCACCCATCTCGGCTAGCCCATACCATAGTCCCTTAATTGTCCCTTAATAGCTTTCTCTGGTCACGAAACTCCCGCCTCAGTTTGATATAGATCCAGCGCCTGGCGCTAGGGGTGCCATAGTAAAAGAAAGGCCGCCTAGCCGAGCGGCGCCGCAGGCGGAGGCGGTATTTTTTCTGCTCTGGTCGCGTTGCGCCGAAAGCCCAGCTTCTGTTCGATTTTATTTACATTCTTTTTTGTTGTAGCAGTTACAGTATGCAAACTTGAACATCTCAGAGTGTTTTCCAACCGAAATCAAGGCGCGTACAAAAAGTAAACAATCTCAAAGTCAGCTGGCGGCTCCGTGTGTCAGCAGAAGACGCGCATAGAATTCTTCTTACTGAGAAATCTGTCGTTAGTTGGCCCAACCGGCTTCGATTAAAAACTTTTAAGCGACTTATGCGCTGTACAAAGAACAAGACATTAGCGACGTGGCGTTGCCAGTAAACGACAACCTTTGCTCAAGGTCGTGTGCCGACTGAATTCCGATTGCACTCGAGCCGTTCAGGCGATGGTGACACATTCGAATCGCACGTAACATAAAATATTCTATGGCGTAAGAATTAGTTTGGAACAGGTACATCGGCAGATCGAGCCGTGAATGAAATGATTGCTTGAAGGAAAGTATTGTCATTTTCATGTATCACAAGCTTTACTAGTTTTCGTGCGTATTATTCCAAGTGTGCGACAAAGTTTTGAAACGCGATTTTCGTTGGCAATATACCCTATGGAAACCCAAATGAATTATTATGCCCGACTGGCTCAGCACAGCTCTTATTTATCTCTAACTCTCACAAGCAGAGTGACGACGATTGACGGTTCATTGCACTCAGTACCATACCTCCTTGGCGAACTGCGACGCATAATAGTATTTGAATCGCGAGCTTTCTTTGAAGCACATATAATAATAATAATAATAATAATAATAATAATAATAATAATAATAATAATAATAATAATAATAATAATAATACATTTATTGCCAATAATAAAATCCATACATTCATACAGGCCTGCCAAAGCCTTCGAAGGCTTGAGCGGCAGAGCCTGGCAGGCAGCAAAACCATACACGGTACACTAATAGATAAGCAGTGAACTCGAGTATAGCATAGGGGAAAAGTTATTAAAAGTTATACAGTGTCTATGAAAAGAGTTTCCGTTGAGCACAAATAAACACAGAAACACAGCAATGCGCGTGAACGAAATAACCACAAGATAATATGTAACCATACACCAATCTGACCGTCATGGTGCTAAGAAATTGCACAATCATTTGCATGAACACAAGCAATAACGGTAAGCAAAAGAACAAATACGCCTTTACAAACAGATATGGCCGTTTTAACTTGCAAAAATTCTTATGGGAAATAACATTTAATTTTCCCTTTCACTCAGCACTGCTGTATATAATGTATACAGCTCAAAAACGATCTGAAAGTTGTATTGACACCAAAAACTAACATCTTTTTTTTTCCTGTTGCACTATGTTCCTAATGTCCCATTTATCACGGCTGGAAGCCTACTTTGCTTCAGGAAACAAAATTACTTCTGTGGCATGACCCTTTTGTAAGCTGCGCAGCGTTGAGGTAGCAACCTTAAGCAAATGGTTATAATTGTCAATAGCTGTTGTGATCAGCATGCGAAATCCATAGTCAAGAACTCAAACTAAGTTCTTGTGCGAATAATTTGCCATCTATAAGTATCAACACACAGACAGTGCAATCATGCTTACAGGTCATAAATATTTTATTGTTTAAACCAGAACAAAGTTTATATATGTGCTGGTGCTGTTATATATGTGCTGTCATGGAGGTACTAATAGGCACCGATTTTGTTTGCAATATATAAATGAAACAAATGTTGTAAACAGAACAGGCGACTGAGGATAACACACGCACGCACACACACACACACACACACACACACACACACACACACACACACAGGTCCTCGAAAACACGAATGGTAGTAGGCCTGAGGCGTGGCTTGTCCCTCGGCAACGATACGGCGTCACCGTTTATCGTGAAATCGTCTGTACGGAGATGGATGATGGATCAAAGTGCTTCGCGCACACACGTACATGCTTGGACTCGAAGCTCAAGTCCGTTTCTTGCCGTGGTATCACTCGCTTCCAATTCTTTAAGTGCTCACGAACACTCGGCATGCAAAATAGCGATAGCTTTTCGGGAGTGCTTTGCAGCCAGAACGGCCCTCCGGCACACAACACCTGAACGGCATCGTGAGGCGAACGTGCCGCTTCAATTGCATAATGCCATAATTCGGATCTTGCCTAAAAATCAATCACAAATATAAATTACGCGTCCAAACTTTCAGCCCACGCCGGCCGCATCTGCAGTATCTCCGTGTTTAACACGGAGAAAGGTGGCCTCTCAGCTGCGGTGGCGCCGCAGGGCGGCGGCTAATTGCGACATATCAAGCTCTCCCATAGAGTGACGGCGGAGTTTCGTGCCCAGAAATGTATTGAGGTACTATGCCCATTCTTTGTACCAGCCGGAGAGTACATCCAAGATAGGGCGCACAGGCCACGTAAGCATTCAGTAGCGCGGAAAGCCATGCACAGCCACGGCCGGGCTAGAGGAGGAGATGCACGCTCACATGTTCCTTTAGCACGCGCTTGATCATACTACCGCACGATAAAGTCTCCGTCCCCCCTAGCGCGTGATTTTTGAGCGGGGCAGGACGGCGCGCATCACTTCACCATCCTTCTCGCATTACCCAAGCACGCTTTCCCTCGCACCCATAGCACACGGCACGCGGGCCGCGATATGATCTTATCGCACTTGGACTTCGTAGGGAACATAACAGCGATGGCTGAAATTCACCCGCAATGTCCATACAATTGCTATCGCAATAAAAGCAGGGAAGGAATGTTCCTTGCGGGCGCTCGTCAATGCATTGAAAGGAAGCATTTCCTGCGGGAAGAGCAGCGCACCTTCTCGCGCCTTCTCATCGCAAAATTGTAATAACCACAAGGTTATCTTTGGCGAGTTCAGTTTGATATGGGGTTAGTGCGATCTGGGTATCTAACCACTTTCGTCTCGTAAATTAGACGATTTAAGACCTTTAATACATGTACAGTCTGTTTCACATTTAGGGGAAAACTCGGAGCGTCTTGCAATGAGTGTTCCCCTAAGTGTGAAACAGACTGCACATCACAACAAAAAGGCGTCGAAATGACGCTCGGAGAGAAAAAAATGTCACAGTTTCGCCCTAAGGGCGAAGCAATGCATGCGATAGCAACACAGCAATGTCATACGAAGTAAGGTGAGCGGCTTTGGTAGCAATATGAATTGTAGTAAACATGAGCTGATTAAGTAAGCAGGTGTGCTGCGGCGTAAGTAGACCGACATGAAGAGAGACTCGATGACCACGAGAAGGCGCGTGTGAAACGGTGGTGTTGATGAGAAGCGCTTCCCGTGGGCAGCGCGCGTGCGAAGGGACACACCTGTAGCGCTGCACTGCCGATCCGGGCAGCATTACATGTGTAGCGTGCGTTGGAAAATGTGACCCGACTATTACTAACTGAATGAACAAGCGTGGTGTGAGCGCGCACAAACAAACATGAAGAGATCACACTGAATGACTGCAGACAACGACTGTCAAAACGCTGGCAGCAAGCATACGCCGCTGCGGGCGAAGGTACGTGCGGTCTATCGCTTCAACAGAAACTGAGCCGCGAATGCACGCGGCGCATAGAGGTCAGAGCCGTGTGGAGATAAGAGACGGTGCGGCGAGCGACGAGCGCGGTTGTTGGCAGAAGAAAAGTGCCCCCCCCCCCCCCCCCGCTTCCTCCGGCGCTGGCTTCCCGCTTCCTTGCTTGCGCGTGGGAGAGATAAGAGACCGTGCGGTCGAGCGACGAGCGCGGTTGTTGGCACAGTAGAAGTGCCCCCCCCCCGCTCCCTCCGGCGCTGGCTTCCCGCTTCGTTGCTTGCGCGTGGGGGATTGAGTGCGTTCGCTCTCCGTGATAGCGCGCGTCCCAGCACGCTTGCGCTGGGGCATACGGCGCGCGGTGAAGATTTTATCTATACGGAACCTCACGGCGACGGCGACGGCGACGACGACGGCGACGGCGACGGCGACGCCGACGGCAGAAATCCGGTTGAAGTGTCCATATAATTGCTATCGCAATAAAAGAAACAAAGTTAGCGTGGACCTATGTACGGAGCAGTAATAATGCGTAATTAGCAGGGAAAAAAAGCCCAAATGAATCACAGATGCGCTCATTCACACTGAGCGCGCCTAAAGCGAGAACCGAAAGTGCGGCTTTACTCAACGAAAACTTTGGGCCGATCCCGAAGATAGGGCAGTATAAAAAAGACAGTAAACAAAAGTGAAAGTTGAATAAGAGGTCTGAGTAAGAGTAAGATGGTACTTAAGCGGGGTAAAGTTTGGCCAATCCCCCTCGTTGGTACGAGCCATGTTTTGAGTCAACAACAACAACAACATCGAAGAAAGAAAGACAAGGTCTTCTGGGGGAGCCTCTCTTCACTCCCGAATAACATACATGAAAAAAATAGAACAAACAACACGGTACAATAGTGCGCCCTAGAAAACCTTGTCGTTCTTCGATGTCAACCGCTATTGACTCGCCTTTTTTATCTGTGTGCGTCCCTTCATGACCCTATTTAAAAAGGAATCATTCTTGTGGCAGAACGCCTCCTGGACGGAACATTGCAACTGTTTAGACACCGCAGGCGATCCGAGTGTGTGAGTCGTTCACAGGTCGGTGCCTTATGTGGAAAGTGCGCGCATCTCGCGTGCGAGTACACTATCAGGACGAGGCCTGCGGGTCTTCGGGGATGTCCGTGGCCCGCTGTGCGGCGTTCGCTGCATGTGAGTAAAATGTATTATGGTAACCATGGGTTTGAACACGCCTGGTTCACACTGCAGAGGGGGAACACCAAGCTGCATATACCCCCGCACTGTATAACCAAACTTGACAACGCGGCCTTTTAAAACTGCTACCACACGGGACGCATTTGAAAGCGAAGTTGAAAATGCAGTTCTATATTTACGTATATCTGCAGCGCGACACCGACGAGTGACAAGGACGACACGAGCGCTGACTGACAACTGAAAGTTTATTGCTTGACAAATCATTATAAACACTTAGGTCACGTGGCGCGTGCCTGATATGCAAGGGTGCCGAAAAGTCAGGAGATTGAAAATTCTGTTTCTTTTTGACGCAGTGAAATAGTCATGTGGGTAACACAGTGGACGAAATCTATGTGCATGTGCTATGCCTCAGTATCCCTCTGCTTGTTTGATTTACTATTTACCATGATTTACCATTTACAGCACTCGGGTTTATTGTGAAGGGGGTCGCATTGGCAGCGCCTGCAATGCGCGACCATATTCGAGCTTGCAGAATTCCTAACAGCAACGTGGTGCTAAGACGAGCATTTATGCAGCGTCCAGTCTGTCCGTAGTACACTTGGCTGCACAATAGCGGTATTGCGTATAACACCCCTACTGAACAAACACCACCTAGATAGCAGAAGGCCTGCTCCTTCTGATCCATGACCTCACGCTACCCGGCCCGAAATTTCCATTGCCAAGGCTGGCGTGACGAAAGCGATGACGGTCAAAATCACTGTTGCTTACTCGGGAGCATCCCCATTAGATTCTAGGGCAGTCGGGCCAGGTAGCATGACGTCATGGATCGGAATGAACAAGCCTTGTGCTATCCAGGTGGTGTTGACTGAACACGAAACGAACTGCAACGTGTGCTTGATTGGACATTAATTTGTTGACGCCTGCCGATGTTTATTGACTAGATTACAAATCTTACTCAACTGATTTCTTGCAGAAAAGACAACTCGTACCTAATATTTATTAGCGATTTCCTTCAGTCTATGTCCCACTCGGTGTGCCTAAGGAACAAGGGGTATTTTCTTTTTTTAATGTGACAACATTATAAGCTTTATTACGCGAAAATCCGGCGTTGTCGTCGTCGTTGGCGTGGTCGAAAGATGGTACCAAAAATGGCCGACGGCGCGAAGAGCAAAACACGTAAAAAATGCTCGGATTGACGTCAAATATGTCAGGCAGATTTATTTAAACAAAATCAATTAATGGAAATAAAAAGAAATTTCGGTACATTTCGGTCTGAATAAGAATCGAGCCCGGGCCTCCGGGGTGCGAGACGAGCACGCTTACCCCACGGCTGACTAAAGTTGAGCCTAGTGCGTGCGTCACCACACACGTCACGTCACTGCCTCCCTCGTGTCACTTGTTCTTCGGATTTCATCCATGTTGTATCTACTGGGATGCACTCCAAAGCGTCTACTTCAACGGCAGCTGTGAAACGCGGTCACCCACGGAAGCACGCCTCAGAAGACGAAGCAAGGGAACAAAAAAAAATTACTCGTTCTGCAGCAAAATTGTCCAGCTGTTTTCGGCTTGTGGCCAACATATACGCAAACACACACACCGATTCAGCAGACAGAACTTTAATGCATGTAAAAAACATAAATCGAAAACATTTAACCTAAGCGATTATAATTGCTTTCGCATTCCCACACGCAAGCAGTCTTAAGTGTCTCTGCTGAATTTTTATTGCGATAGGAATTATATAGACACTCCAAAGCAGATTTCTGCCGTCGGCGTCACCGTCGCCGTGAGGTTCCGTATGACGTCAATTGAGATAAAATCGTCGCCGCGCGCCGAACGCTGTATGTGCGCGTGAAAGGGCGCGAGGGACGTGTGCTTTCACAGGGAGTGAACCCACGGCGGAGAACAAACGCGCGTTCTGCGCCTTGCTCCCTTAAGGGCTGCAGAAGTAGGCGTATCTTTCCTCCTTTACAATCACCATATATGTAGAGCAAACGCGCCTTCTTCCGACGCGCGAAAGGCAGTGGGGGGGGGGAGGGGGAGGGCAGGGAGGCGACGTTTAGCTGCGGCACCAAGTGCCTATATATATCAGAGGCTCCGGCAACAGTCACCAACGCCGCACGCATTTTGTGCGAACGCGGGCAAAACGCCGACGGCGTCGATAACAGTTCTGTGCGTTGCTGGTGCTGCTGCGTGTCCAAATTTGTACAGCTGATAAAACTACTATCCTTACTCCGTATAGCTCTCTACAAATTTGCTATCGCAATTGATGCTTCACCTTTCAGGTGAAACTGCAACAACTTTTTTTCTTTATGTTTCTGCTGCTGAGGGGCATCGTCTTTCTTTATCTTCTTTACAAGCCCTTCACAAACAGTGATAATAGTCGAGTCAGGAAAACCGGCCTTCTCTAGTCGACACAGCTATTGCGAAAGACTGAAATGGGCAACATGGTGACAAGACTTTCAGAGAGCTGAACCTAAACACGTTGCAGGTACGCCTCTTTTTACTAATTATGAGTGCACCGACGAGTAATACAATATTGGTTTGCACGTTCTAGGGTTGTACTGTCAACAAATGGTGTGCGCGGTGAATCTTAAATTTAAGTCTAAAAATTGTATTTAATTATTATGTGGCAACTCATAGGTAAAGCCCAGCCCAATCTCCCGTCACTAAAGGTGCCATGAATATTACTCAATTCCTCTGGACCGATTTCCGAACGTGTAATCACTAAGTGGTCATCGACAAACCTGAAGGCTTTAACCACCGCTGCTGTCAAGGTACTCTCAAGTTAACATTTTTACGTATAAGTGCAGTGCGACACAGACAAGGGACAAGGAATGAACGACTCGAGTGCTCGTGTCGTCCATTCCTCGCCCCTCGTATGTGTCGCGCGACAGGCAAGAATGTTAGCCTATCAACTAATCCAACTTGCTGTGTTCATTTCCATGCCGACTATGGTGCGGCGGCGGTGGTCGTGGCGGCCACGTGAAGCCGCATGGTCAATATCGCATGTGAGCGTCAAGATCAGCCAGCAGCGCAACCTGCGTGGGAAACCCGAATCCAGGGCATTGGAGAGAACTCGTCGCAGGACGCTTTACGTCTTCGGTGATTAAGCATCAGCAAGAGAACCCAAGAACGTAGCCTGCATCGGAGCTGTAAAGCAGCCGTATGAGCAGGCCTTCGGAAGCCGCATCCGGACGCCGGCGTCAGTAGAGCTGGCGCACCGTGTAGGAACAAGCGGTGCCAGTTGCGGTTAGTATAGAAGTACTAAGCTCTCATAGTAGGAAGCGTTTCAAAAAACTCAGTTTCAGCGAAGTAATTGTACTGGATACAGTGAAACATTTGCAAAGGCTTGGGAAGATTTCGGTCAGTGGTAAATCAGACCCTTCGGACCTCGGAATGGCTTGAGAATTCTCTTCCATAGCTTCGCTGTGCTTGAGTTGGAGTGGCTGGGATTTGCATACATCAGCGTTGATACTATTTTTGGCGACGTGCTGCTGTGTCTATATGAAGTTGCGTGACGATCATTTTGTAATGAGCGCTATAATGGCTAAGTTATAGGTCTGCCAGTCAAAGTCAAAACTGCATAAAGAACATTGAGTCAACATTATTGCTCGTGCGTCGTGCGCTGTGATACAAAAGCGGTGATGCTGATAAGACCAGTCAGAGATGGGGAAAATGCTGTGCTACTCGGATTCTAATGCACGTCCTTGAACGTTGCACACGCACATATTTGGCACAAGAACGTTGCACATTCCCCCCATTGGGTAGCCGAGACTGTGTCGGCAGTAGTTGTCACATTCAACAGGCATGTGTGGGCAGCCATGTCCGTCTATAAAAAAATTAGAAAGAACAGTGCGTTTTTGTCATATGATGCAGTTAATGATCCTGTGAGGAGGAAGAGAAGCAAATAATTGTGATGTTTGTACAAATGGGGTGTCTCATAGTTGCAGTCAATGGAAATAATAAAGACGAACACAGAGCCTGAACGTAACCATATAAAGCATTACAAACTTATAAAACGAAATGGTCTGCTAAGGTCTTGTATAAGATCGCAGTATCAATAAATAAAATAAAATAAAATGACGACTGAAGATTAATGGTCGATATTTAGCTGTAATATCTCTGATGCGTGGCGCACCTTTTGAAAAGGTTAGCATTTCGTTTGGAACAGTAAAACCAAGCGGTACTGTGTTTCGTAAAATAAAAGCAATTAGCATGCAACTAATAACTGTAGTACGTATGTCTCAAGGCTTTTGGTGTTCGCTAAACTAATTTTGTAAATAACACGCTTTCAGTATGAGCTGCCCGAAAAGATCAACAACAAAAAATATGCCCATATATGCATGAACAGCATGAACTGAACAGAATATATCTCATAGGCGTGTATCGAATTACTTCTAGGCATGCTGTAATTTCTGATACATTTGAATAACTTGGAGATTTATCCTTCCCAGACTGCTGCGGAGGGCTTGCTTCTCGTGATAAGTGCACATCGCGTTTACTTGCGGGTATATACCAACGTTTACTGTGCCCATACACGTTTTCATAATTTTTTTCGGTTTGGCGTATTAAATTTATCTTGGTTATTCTAAATCAAGACTGCACAACTCAATATCAGCGAAGGCCAAGACACGAGCAGCGCTACCACAAGCAGCGCTATGGCGTTGCGTTGCTAAGAAAGTGGTTGCAGGTTTAACTTCCGGCTATAGGCAGGCGCATTTTGATGGGGGCGAAATGCAGAAACGATCGTGTACTTGATATGGGTGCACGTTCAAGAACTCCGGGTGGTCAAAATTAATCCGCAGTCCCCCACTACGGCGTGCCTCAAAATCATATCATGGTTTTTGCGTGTAAAACATGTGCATAATCTAATTTAATTTTAATTAACGCCAAACCTATATTCTAGTAGAGGCACACGGCCGCGCTTTATTGAGCGACGTTGAATGCTTTGGTAGCAGACACACAATGCATTCTTGGTGTCACCACACTCGTTACTGTACTGAGTACATCTTATGATATTATGCCAGTCATTAAAGTCGGTTCTTGTTCAGAATCGCGAAATGGAACGCGTGTTCGCAGACATAGACGCTTCCAAAGAGAGACGCCAGTTTCAAGGAATTGCTGGCCATGTTTCAGTATTTTTTCCTCTAAAGGTTCTTGTAAAACTGAACGAGCGGATGGTTCTTCTTCTTTCCTGTTAGTATCAATAAGCACCGCGAGCTCTAGCTGCACTGTAAGGTCGTGAACTTCCAACATAAGCGAATAATTAAAGGTGGTGGTTGCTCTGTTACTCATCGTAGAATAACTGTAGGCACTGTTGGAACAGTATGGAAACATTCTCGCCAGTTTCTGAATATTCGTTGTACGCTTTTTTTCTCCACTTTGCATGAGAGTTTATCTTCAATAGAAAAATGCCGTTGGGTGCTAGAAATTGTTGAAGAAAAAATTCCGGCACTATTGAAGATTGCAAGTGTGATGACAAAAACATTGCGCCTTTTGTCGTTACAGTGGATGAAAAATGGCTATGTCTGCATTCGAATATCCATATTGTGAGTAGGGCTAGCAATAAGTCAAGAAACCGCACTTGACGCATCTTTGGCAACTTTAACACGACCTCTTTGAAGTGCTTCGACGAAGTGCGCTTTGCTATTTGTATCGGCCTGTACAATGCCTCGAATGGCGCTGTTAGCTCAAGTGTTACTACATCCTCGTTACTACCCATGCGCTCGGTACTACCCATGCTGTACTACACATGAGCTACCGTGCAAATATGCGTTTGTGAAGGTTGAAAAGTAAGGGGAGCGCATCTAGCAAAAGCATCGGATCGCAGGCGCTACTGCTTTTTGTCGACGTTCAAGTGATGCACATAGTGAATAAATGCGTGTTCTATTTTATTATACGGACGCTGCGCTGATAATGTAATCTTGACGTCGGTAACTTGACGAACACGTTTGGTGGCCACGCGCTTTCCTTGTCTTTTCCCCCAGAAAGATACCACAGTCAAACATCTTTTCTGTTAATGCATCATCATTAGAATGGTCTTGCGAACGGAAACCAGTATGCCGGCTCGTGAACGGCTGAAGAGGGGAGAGGAGTGGAAAGCTTTATCACAGTTTACATTCTGAGTTCCTCTCTAGACGTTTTCCCTAGCCTAACGCAAAACTCAATGTTAACTCTCTGCTCGCAATTCTCCATTGCGTTACTCGTTGAGCGTCGAACTGAAAACAAGCCGAACATTTACTTGTTAAACACAGCGGTGCCGCCAAATGAGTTGATATAAAAATCCTTTAATGCAATTATGTCTTCTCATCAGATTTCGCTTCTAATGAGGTAGACGCAAAACCTGCTGAGTGCTGCGTCTCAGCCGGACTCTGTCAGTCTCCAAGGCGGAGCAATGACTAGTAGCTTCTCAAAACCACAGATAAGAATTGGGGAATCGGGGTTGCTTTCATTTTAGTAAGTAAATAGTTGCTGTGCGAAGTAATATACGCAAAGTAACGAAGCGCTAGTTCGCACAAAAGAACTGGCAAGGTTGTTAATGCGTCGATCTATGTACGCACCTGCGGCCTAATGGAGGGGAAAAAAAGGAGTATATTTGCGGCGTAATGGGTAAAGGCATCGGGCTGGTGCGTCGGGGAAGCCTAGTTTAAAGGAAAACTCGACGCGGTGTGCTGTGTGCTTATACTATACTACTGTGTGTGCTTATACTGTGTGCTTATACTTATGCTACTGTGTGCTTATACAAGATTACGCATCTTCGATATCATTGTGCTCAACAAACTTTTTTCAAGTGAAGCAGGGTTTGGGTACCGGCTAGTTGGTATTCCATTGCAAACGTGACGTAATTACAGCGGATACATAGACAAGGGCAAAACGCTCGTCTTCGTCGTTCTATCTGTCCCCTTGTCAATGCATGCGCTGTAAATCATGTTTTTCAAGTGAATCTGCTTCACGCAGTAAAGTTAGGAGAGGAAGCTGACGTTCCAATCTCGTGCATCCGTGCTGTATCACTTCACCTAAAGACTGTCGGGCGCGCCAAGGTTGGCGGCGTTTTTATCATATTAACTTAATAGAGAGTTTTAGCATGTTCTATAATCCGGTAAACGCAAGCAGACTGGGCGTTTTACTGGATGAGCGCAGGCGAAAACGTGAACAATTTGCACGTTGCAGCCACCTGGTGGCGTTGAGCTCAACCAGACAAACACAGCTAACATTGCAGTAACGAAGTGTACTTTGCTGCTGGTGGAAATTTTCAGTAGCAACATGATTAGGGTTTTGCCGAAAAGTTACATCAGCAGCGAAGTAGAATACACTTATTTTCTGTAATATTAGCTCTGTGTTTTCTGGTTGAGCTCTGCGCTACCAGGTGGCTGGGCACAGCGCAGGCGGTTCACATTTGCGCAGGCGCTCATCCAGTAAAACGCGCAGTCCGCTTGCGTTTACCGATCGAGACACCGGACACGCTATAATTCTCTAATGATAGCTCATCGCGCCAGGGTTGGTACGGTTCCTATAATAATCTGTAATATGTATACTAGGAGCCAACTTCATAGGAATGAATATAAATGAGATAAGAAATATTGTAATGCACTGTGAGATTGATATACTTAAATAAGAGAACAGGCGTAATACGTACTTTCGGTGGGCTTGTTTGAGTCATGTTCACCTGTTGAAGTTAAAGCTGTAAGGGCAGCAAGAATACAGCGAACTCTAAAAAGTTGTTTGACGCCGGCTTAACGACGAAAAAGAAATTCAGAAACTAAAGCTGTTTTATAAGCAACAGTCATTAAAAGTGACCACGGCGGATATCCGCCGTGTCCTGTATATTCTCGGTTCCGTTTTGTCGTGTGTGCTTTGCAGGAATTTTCAAGGTATTCTTACAAGAAACCAAATGCTGTATTAGGAAGAAACGTTGCAGGAAGTGAGTAGGCCTTGTATGGACACAGCTAGGAAATTTAAATAGTTTCTGGGTGAGTTCCCAAAACTGCAACGTTCAAGTCGGTCTTCAACTGCTTTCGTTACATTGGGTCTGTCCAGGTTCAAATACGGAAGCGTCCTGCTAACGAAAGCGAAGAGTTTAACATCAGCCATGGTGGCGTAGTGGCTTTGGTGTTGCGCTGCTAAGCACGAAGTCGAGGGATCGAATCCCGACCGCGGTGGCCGCATTTCGATAGGCGCAAAATGCGAAAACTCCCGCGCATTGGGTGCACATTAAAGATCCCCAGGTTGTCGAAATCAATCCGGTGTGCCCCACTATACGGTGTGCCTCTTAATCATAGTATGGTTTTGACACGTGTAACAGCAGAATTTAAAAAAAAAAACTAAAAAAAACTTACCGTGTGTAGTATCGCACAGACAAAGCCAGATGACGAGGAAGCTGCAGTGTCCCCGTGCATAGCCACCTACACTCCGGCAATATTGACTGCATTCTCTTGGTCTATATGGGCAGCCGTGAGAATCTTTATTAAAGAGATAAAAAAGATAACGCAAGGTTAATGTATAATAATTAGCAATGACATCATATAATACAATACAAAGCATGCAATTTTCAATCGAAAAACTGAAACAAGAAGTTTATTCATTGCCCAGGAACAGCTATGAAGCCTGTCTAGTACGCAGAAAAGCTGACAAAACATAAATATACACAGAACTCAAGTGCGATGGGCGTTTCCTCTATGAAGGAAACGGCCTTCTTCGAAGATTACGCGGCTGGTCACAATATAATTTTAGTGGGACTCTAAATACGGTACATGTGCTTAGTCTTAAACGCCTGAAAGGCTTAAAAACGAAAGCGCACCAGGTTCAACCATCCTGGTTCTTGAACGAATCATTTATGAGCTCGGCATTTCTTTCATACACCCCAAACGATCTAGCTGTTCCCACTGTATACATATAGGCCCGGTCGTTGGTGTCGGATCACTTGCAGCGGTTAACAGAGCTACCTACCTACAAGTCTATATACAAACAGATCAGTTGACACCCGCAAATTCGCAGCTGCGTACTGGATTTCATCCCTTCGTGCCGCATGGTCTGGTCGTCTATGTCAGCTTGTCTAACAAACTGCGGCAGGTGCCATCATTGTGGTCGCAATCAGCGAACGTAATGCTTGCACTCTTAGGACATTGCTGTACATATAGATTCTAAAGGAACGCTCCCGTAACTCTCTCATATATTTTCGTTCCCTAAGCTTTGTCAGAAGTAGGGCGGAGTAAAAGTTTTCAGCATTGCATTTAAGTAGATAAATTATCACAGGGTATTTAAGGTTACGAAAGAACTAATTTACTCGCGAACGAAACACTGTGGAATTCTCCCATAATCATTGTAAGAAATCACCGGATTTTTAGGGGGCAATTCGTAACCGCTTACAGTCTCTCTATATTCGGCCGCATTAACAATGCGCTATTAAAAAGCGCAACTAAAATAAGGCCGCGATTTTATGCAGCATCCAGATAGGATGGCCATTCACCTCTGCCTGGGCATTCAAGACTGGACGCGGTAATTGTGCCTTTTCCACAGACTGCAATGAAGTGGGCAACGCAAATCATTGTGTCTGATACTGCTGGTGGTTGAATACAAACAGAAAAAGAATATTTGACAATATAAAATGATTTCTTGATGCGTGTGTGCAACAAGTATATAGCGTTCCCGGAAGAATGGCGAATAGTACAAAAGTGGGCGTCGCGCTTTGCATTCGTGTTTTTACGGCTGTGAACTCATGAAAAAGTGGCGGAACGAATTTCGTTACCTCGAGCGGCACATAGGCGAAGCAACTGCCCGCACCTAATACCAGCCAAGCATTCTCTACAGCAATAACACAACCACCCCAACCATACAACAAACAAAACAAAACAAAACAAAAATAAGAAAACAAAATTTGCAGATCCCACGCATTGTGAGAATCGATTTCACGCAAAGCATTTTTCAAGTAACTGGCTATCCAGCATTGTTCGGGGTTCCGCAAGCCGTTACCAGGTGAACCAACCTGTTCGTGTGTATTGAGTAGTGGCGTGCGTGGGTCGCGAGTGTACGTGCGTTTGAAGACAGCAGCACGACGACGACCTCGTCGATAACGATCGTATGGCTGTAAAGGCATAATTTCTGCGCCAGCCGTACGACCCCAGCATACGACACGACGGCTGTTGTGTTCTGCATGGGTAGTGGACGAGCGACGACGTGCTATACAATTGTACCTACCTATGGCTATAACCTCTGGTTAACCTCCCTGTCTTTCATTTCCCTTTCTCTCTCTCTCTCTCTCTCTCTATGGCTATGACATGGGGTGTACGTTTTTGAGCAAGTACTTCTTTAGAGTAGAGCGGCAAGTTGGCTAGTTGGTGGATGTTCATCTTGTAAAAGGAGGATACTGCGCTACAAAAACACGGACAACCGAAGTATAAGTGGGCAGGAGGGGCGCAGACTCCACTGAATTTTAATCGGTGAAAAATTACATATCTACAATGAACAAAAAAGACGTCATCATGCTCAGTGACCATCCAAAGCGCTGCCGTTACAATCTCGCGTCCAGAAATTGCACCTCACAATCAGCAAGTCCTATGGAAGGATGACTAACACATACACTTGTTTTCTTTTTCAACCACCTTTTTTGAAGTGAAGCCAGGGGTGCTATGCAGGATGCGCCGAGTTTGGCGAAAGTCTGGATCTTCACGAACTCTGGCGACGCCCCAAGATGAAAGAACTAATGGTAACAAGACAAAGTTTGTCCGCCGGCACGCCTCGAGTTTCATTGGTTTAACTAGATTCCCTCTGGGTGGCTATCATCCCTTGGGCTTTGCCATATGGGCGGTTGACAAACTGGGTCTCACGTGATGATATGGTCGGTGCATGGTCACGCCTTCTTTCACTTGTTTGTCATTCCACAGAGTGCATTACAGGCGCAAGCAAGTTATGAAATAAATGCATTCACTACAATATTATTAGTCATATTAACGTGGGTTATGAGCACTTTAAAGATTACAAGGTGTACACTGAATGTGCATTAGACTAAATAATAGTTCAATACATTTCGTGTTATACCCGGAGGGGACGCTCGCCCTCTTTTTTTCCCCTCTGGATTGGATTGGCACGGCTCGCTACGTGCTCGCGCTAGCATTTCCGAGCACAGATTGGTGTGTGCTTGGTTTTCGCACTCCGCTTTCAACAGATCGCTCGTTGCTCCTCCTCTTTCCGCTGGATTGAATTGGTGTGGCTCGCTACGTGCTTGCGCTCCCATTTCCGAGCACAGATTGGTGTGCGCCTGGTTTTCACACTATGCTTTAAACAGATCGCTCGTTGCTCGCGCCAAAGTAAGGCTGCGAGACGAAGTGAGCGTCGGCTGGCGCAGAAGTGGTTTGCTGCGCGCTTACGATGTAAGCACTCAGGTATGCCAGAAAGCACTCATACAAGGGTCAGAAAAGTACGCTTTATGTTATTTTACTTTATGATGCACCTGCATACTGGCTAGTGCCGAGCGATGGCTTCTAATCACCGCAAGAAAGAATCTTTATACTAGGTAGCCCAAGCGATCCGTGGCTTCTAACAAACGCAAAAAAGGATCTTTGTAGCGCACGTGGCTGTTGACGGCTACCACATCTATCCAAGGTGGGAATCTAGCATCGGTGCAGTGGCCCTGTAACCACCGCTGACGAGGTGGCGCTTCACTTTTTTTTACAATAACTTTCTATTTTTTGCGTGTGAACGCCCGTGATGAGGTCCACAAAGTTCACGCTGTGGTTTACTGTCTCCTAATGCAGATTGATGCATAGCCCCATTAGCATTCACTAAATTTGGGATACAGTTGTATGCGGCCAATTTGGCAATATTACTGGTCCGCGGTTGAACATTGGCTGCAATAATGGCGCCTAGTGTCGCCGCCTTTCGTCGGTCGACGTTGAAAAGTCGCAGCACCTCTTTGGTCGCGCAGAACATGCCGAATACCCATGGGCCACCATCTTTAACACCGCCGTTATTTGGGCGGCTCGGCGGAACGTTGTCGCCCGTCATTAGGCGGCCTCCATTGTACTTTTGCTCGCCGCGAAGAAGGCACTCGTCAATTTACGCTATCTTCCCGGGGCCACGGAGTGGAGGTCGCGCCAGCAGCTCGTCCCTCACGACCTCACGGGTGTAGTTCCTCCAGTCGGCGATGGCGTGCTCCGATAGAGGAAACAAGTTGCCGGTCATCTCCTTTAACATCCATATGTCTATGCTTTTACTCACGTAGTACGTGAGCCAAATCATTTGCCGCCTAGAGAGGTGGTCGTTCGGACGGCCGAGGCAGTCCATGTTGGCGAAGTAACTTCCTTCACCTCTCTGCCCGTGCTGTGCAGTAGTACCGTGTAACTGCGAAAACTTCTTTCGGCACCTGTTACACCAGAAGGCAGCCCGGCGTCCCTTCTGAGTCTTCCTATATAATGTGAACACTTCGCCTTCGTAGATTGGTTGGTCCGGGTTAAACCCCAGGTGCTTACAGGTGCTTCAAGTACTCCGATGATGCCGTCGGACCTGGCCTGGGGCTGGGGAGCGGTGGACGAACAGAGCTTGAAGCCGGAGAGAGCCGACGTGATCACACGAATTTTTCCTCTGCAGCCTCGTCACACTAGTCTGTGCTGAGAAAGCATAGGCAAAGACGAGGGCCTTCGCCTAACTCGTCACACAGCCAGTACACTGACGTTTCGGAAAAGCAAAAATGACGCTGAAACTCTACGTCGGTCATGTAGGTGAACGGGTCTAGACGGTCATATTGATGCTTGCTGCAGCTGGATGCGATGACAGAGGCTGCTGCTGCCACCGCCATGTTCCCGAGTTCAACTCGAGGGGGGTTTCGCGATGTATGACTTTCGCACGAGTTCTCCTGTCAATCAAAACCATAGGTCACGCCTCTTGCGAGGCATGTAAATTGTGCGAGCGCCCACCACGTTTGGGCCACGCCCAACATATTTTTCGGCAACAGCGACGTGGTGCGGAACTGAGAGGCATCAACAATCTTGACCGCCGAAATAAAACAGGCAAAACGAACTGTTATCGGTGATGTACTGAGCAACACTATTAAAAACAAAGCGACGACTTTCGCGGGCTTATGCATATGTCTTGCGCTGTCATGTCCCCACAACACTGCTTCATTGCTTGTATTGTGGCGATGTAGGGCATAGGAAATAATTATCGGCACGCTACTGTAACTGCTTGCATGGCGTCGATGCGCCGTGGTGGACTACGATGCGGAGCAGTGCGTAGTGTTTTCCAAAGACTACGTATTGCAGCAGTCGTTTGAGATGACTGCTCTGTCATCGGTGATGTATCAGAGCCGCGGTGTCACGAACATGGTCAGCGTCGAGAAACGCTTGCTTTTCTAGACCCAGTTTGATGGCATTTTATTACGATAGCAATTATATAGACACTTCAACCGGATTTATGCCGTCGGCGTCGCCGTCACCGTGAAGTGGGCCATAAAGTCGTCGCCGCGCGCCGTATGCACGAGCAAAAGCGCGCGGAGGACGCGCGCTATCACGGAGAGCAAACGCACGGCGGAAAGAAAACGCGACCGTCGCACGAAAGGCCGTGGGGGCATGGGAGGGAGGGAAGCGGGGCGACGCTGTGTTCCGGCACCAAAGGCGTATCTTGCAACCGGGCGTAAGGGGAACTTGCCACTCAATCTCCCACGCGAAAGAATAAAGCGGGAAGGCAGCGTGGGAGGGAGGAGGGCTTCTACTCTGCCAACAACTGCGCTTGTACTTTGCCCGCGGCTGTGGCGGTCGCCCGCACCGTCTGTTATCTCCACACGGCTGTGACCTTTGTATGCGCTGTGCATTCGCCGCTGTTTCCGTTGAAGCGATCGACCGCACGGACCTTCGCCCGCTGCGGCGGCTGCGCTTGCTGCCAGCGTTTTTACAGTCGTTGCCTGCGGTCATTCAGTGTGATCTATTCATGCTTGTGCGCGCTGACACCACGCTTGTTGATTCAGTTAGTAAGCGAATGTGTCCAAGTTTATGCAGCCGATAAAACTACTATCCCTACTCCGAATAGCTATCTACTAATTTGATATCGCAATTGATGCTTCGCCTTTCGGGCGAAACTGCGACATTTTTCTTCATCACAAGCACGGCACACTAAACAGTTGCAACACCTTCCTGCGTTCGAAGTCTTATTTCCTAACTGCGCACAAGAAATCTTATCCGCCAAAATGCGACTGCTGTGTTGTTGTTGCGACATCCATCTGCGATCGCTGTTAGCTCAGCAGCAGAGGCAATCGGGAAGCACATTGGAGTGAACAAAACACTCAAATTCTGCGTACATGTGCACGGAGGCACGTTCACTGGGCAAGCGATAACAAGCAATGTATTGTGTCGCTGGGCAGCACGCTCTTTATCGCAATGCACCGCGGAGGCTTCGCGCACGCAGATAAACTGGCGCATTTTCACTGTTCTGCGTCACTACCAACTCTAGAATACCGCACAGCCATTTTGAAGCGACAGGTTACCGCCATTGCTCCCGTCTCTGTGGCTAGAGTGCCGTTTCAGTTGGTAAAGCGGCGGCCTTAATAGCCGCCTCAGTGAAGCACCTGCGGTGAACAGTCATGCCGCAGCGCTGCGTTGCCATTCCCCTAATAGACAGGGAATGGACAGATCATTGTCATGACTGACTTAATCGAACATAGCGCTGCAGCGCCCCTGGCGACTGCTCACCGTATGAACTTCCTCGTGCGTGCGACCCTCTAGAATGTATCCGCTTGTAAGCTTTCACTTCACTGTCGCCACTCGCGGCAAAAAAGTGCAAAATTTAATAATTCGCTCAATCTCCGTTTGTCATCACAAATTTATAGCATTAAAAACGAAAAACCGATACTTTAAGAAATAAAATGTTCGTTATTTTATTTGTTCTATTCTAAAGTATTCGATTGAGGAAAGTATAGGT